>NW_008795909.1:10415459-10430413 GCF_000699145.1 Aptenodytes forsteri
ATGGGAAGCAGTGAATGAATTCCATGGTTTGCTTTGTTTGCGTGCGCGGCTTTTGCTTTACCTATTAAACTGTCTTTATCTCAACCCACGAGTTTTCTCCCTTTTACTCTTCCGATTCTCTCCCCCATCCCACCAGAGGGGAGTGAGCGAGCAGCTGGGTGGTGCTTAGTTGCCATCTGGGGTTAAACCATGACATTATAGTAGAGAGACATCTCATCAATGTATAGTCAATGGAGCCAGAGGTGCAATTCATCTCATTCCAAAGTAGATGCCTAAGTAGGTCACATGAATCACACCCTTAAGAGCCTATTTCTCCCCATTGACTATAGAAGGATCCTACCACGACTAAATAATTTGTAGATACTGAAACCAACGTTGACTGAGTGACTTCTATCCATTGCACAATGCCACTCTGTGCCCTTGAATGCTCATGCGAGCAGCTCTTCTTCCCTGACATCTCTGATGCTGTGGTTTTGCTGTTGTTGTTACTCATCCCAGGAAAGTAGGACAGGTTCAACTACGGAGAGAGGACTAAAGGCACAGGTCTTATTGAGGGATCCTGAGGCAACCTAGGAGAGCACTGCAGGCAGGATAGAGTAATGTGGAGAAGACAGTGCCCCTAATGATATTTTTATCCCGATCTTGGATACAATCCACCAGACAGCCCTGTGCAGGACAGCATAGCTTTATGGATCAGTCCTCTGAAAGCATCTTTTGGCAATTAGAGATGACCAGACCTATGGAAGTCCTCAATTCTCATCACCATCATACCTGAAGTAACCAAAGGGCAGAGAAAGAAGGTGACAACATGATTAAACCACCAGAATATAGGAGCTCAACCCTTTTTATCTGCTACGCTGTATCTTTGTGACTTTTGGCAATTCACTGCCTCTGTGACTCTATTTCCCACCTGCAGCACTGAAATAATTGTCTCTTCCTTCCCTCTCCTCAGGTTTATCTCTTGGACCACAAATGCTAGGTGACAGGGGATGACAAAGTAAAACCATGGCCCAGTGAGTTGTTGATCTCTGGACATGATACACAACTTTAGTCCGAATAGCAATCAACATAAGTGTCTGAAGGCTGGGGAAGCATCTGAGCTTGGTTGGGAATGTGAAATGCGTTGACTGGGTCATTTTGTTGGGGAAAAAGCCTTTTTCCTTTCTCTGCCAGGAGATTCTTTAAATGACCTTTAGGAAAAAAAAAACCAAAAACAAAACACAAAACCAAACTTAAGCAAGACAGCATGAAAACAGAGCTGTGAAATGCACACCAGTCTACTCAGGTCTAACCAGAAGTCTTCCAAAGCAGAATCCAAAAGTTAGACATGAGATTTTGACACCTAGTGAAGATAACTTTTTAAAGAAAAGGAAAGAAACCTGTTACAGGCTGAACAAGTCAGTGCTTCTCACAGCTGTTTTCACGAATCCAGAAAGACAGTCCATATATTATTTAAACCATCCAATTTATTGAACAGCTCAAACAGGTTCTCTCTACAGCAGTCAGAGTTGACGAGGGCTCACAGAAAACTTTGCAAAACATTCTGCTTTCAGCCAGTTCTGCTCCAGCCATAGGAAGTTTTGCTCCCTTGCCTGGATCATTTGCATGAATAAAGGTCTTTGCTCCTGTCACCTCTTTCCTGCCTCAGAGCAGAACCTCTGGTGATAGCAACACAGTCACCTGTGCTGCTTCAGAGAGAGGTGTTGTAGAGCTTCATGGCCCCAGGCCAGCGCCTTCATATGCAGTGATGACTCTACTGGCAACATCATAGCACAGATGTATCAGAGAGAGCAGGAAAAGATGAGCCTTTAATAACATCTATTCTGAGATCTGTTGGAACTGGAATAGCAGACATTAGCTGGAAGGCAAGTGCTCCCATCCATGGGTTTGAAAAGAGAAGTGTTTAAAATCCTTTGCAATACCCAGCCAGCGAACTGCCCATCTGGAGTTCCTTGGGTATCAAAATGATGCATATGCCATAAAAGGAGGTAGAAGTCCACGTGTTTCCAAATAAAACACACACAGGCATGGCTCTAAGAAGCTGTGAAACTGGGAAGTAAACCAAACTTTCTCACCCTTCGGATAATCTTGGGGTTTTGTTTTTCAGCCTGTGCTTGGATGAAAGTTGCATCTTTTGCTGAGGTATCCAAACAAGCTCTTTTTTTCCTTAGTAACAATCCTTTGCCTCTCCTGGATTTTCTCACATCTGAGTCACAAAGTGATGTGTTTATATTGGAAATGTGTGTGAGCAGATCTTCCCTAACTAGTAGGGGATTGGAGAGGAACAACTGAACAAGTACACACTCGTACATGCACAGACACACACACAATGGACATAGCACAGCTAGTTATAAATCTAATAAACTGGCAAGTACTGCGATCCTTATGCTGCCTATAAATAATTCACTGCCAAGATGCTTGTAGGAACAGCACCTTCTCCATAGTCCATGGGAAATTCTAACGGGTACTGAGCCCTGCTGACTCCAGTTATTAATCCTGTTTATTGCTGCAGTGCCAAAGGGCCAACACAGAATGAGCCCCCTTTGGGCTAAGCACTGTATAAACACAGACTCTTGAGTTTAAAAGGACTTTGGGAGGAGAAATCTCTGGTGTAACTGTGTTAGCCCAGCCCCAGGACTGTCAAGATTCAAAATTTCTTTCCTCTCCAAGAAACAGCAATAGCTTTTAGGCAAAATTCTCTGCTTTATGTCAGTAATAGACCCAAGCTGCTGAGTCTGGAGTCTGATAAGGATGTGAATGTCTCCAGTTCTAAAGGATTTGGATGAGTTTTGCTCATTAAAGTGGTCTCTTTGCAGCATATTTCACCCCATTGGGAGGAAGTGGCAGAGAAGGGAGGAAGATTTTGCTCCTTCTTCTGGGAATGCTTTGTTTCAGAAATGTAATTTGCCTGCCAAAAGGTATATGTTCTCAAACAGAGGGACTGCCCTGCACTACAAATGTGCAGAAGTCCCAGACCTGGTGGCTTTCCCACATGCTGCTTCACTGAAGCATTTATGGGGAAGAACAGGGACCAGTTTCTGTGCCCCCTGAACCCTGGGTTGGTTTGTCACAAAGAGCTACAGAGGAGAAGCCGTGGAGCGGGTACTTTCTACAGCAGCAATCAGTGAAGTGAACAAGATTTGTTTCAAGGGGCAGCTGAACAGCCATCAGACCATCACCAACCTTGTCCAGTGGCCTAAGGGTAGAAGAATCTAAAAATATCCCATTATCTTGTGAGCCAACCTGTCCCTTTCCATCGCAGTTTCTAAATACGCCCTGGTGGAGGCTGAGTTTTCAAAGGAGTGTTGTTGAAAACATTCACTTCAAGGGGTCCCTTTTGCTTTACCCAGCAAAGAGCGGGTGAGATAGGATTCAGCAGAGGTAGCTGTAATCTCTCCTCTACTGCTCACTCTACTGCAGCTTAGAAATGGCATTTCAATTGTCTTAGCTGTAAAGTAGAGGAGAGCTACAGGTCTACAAAGCTCTCTGAGATCTACCAGTAAACGTTCCCAGTCAGTGCTGATCAATATTATTGATTTTTTTTTTTTTAATCCTGATTCATAGTTTTGATTTTTCAAGGGGCATGACCTAATTGAGGTGGCTCTATGGTTCTCTGAGCAAAGCCTCTTGCTGTGACTTCCACTGGCCATGAAGTGTAAGAGGGGACTTTTGCCATCTAGCTGAACCACACACCTCATCATAGGCTACCAGAAAGGTCCTGCTCATACTCCAATCTGCAAATCAACCTGTCTACGCTTTCCTCCTGCCCATTCCTGATGGAACAGGCTGCTTGGACTCATTTCATACCAGCTTCCAGAAGGTCATTAATACTGCTGAGCCTAAGCATTGGGACTGGACACACCTGGGGAGACTGCCAGGATTCAGGGCTGGGTCCTTTTTTAAAAGGACATTTAAGAGGGATGCTGGTTCTCCACACAGCAACAGAACAGCTGTAAAGAAAAGGGGAGGTACTAGTAACACTGGGCAGGGAGGGAGTCACAGGAGCTGTGGTGGTCTCAATGTGATGAACAGCTCCAGGCTGTGCCTTGAGTCTGACGCTGGGGACTGTGGCTGTGGGCTGCAGCCATTGAGGTGAAATTCCCTGAAATTAGACATTTATATGTATGTGTATAATCTAATCTTGTAAGCCATAAAGCAAAGGTTGGCTCTACCTCTTCCAAGGTGGGTTTCCCAATAACGCCTTAAATGAAGAGTCTCAAATAAGGATTTAATTTAGACTCAATAAGGAGAGTTATTGCTCTATAATAAAATAAGAAGTAGTTATTGCAAACACATTTAGTGAGGTTTAACAGCCTCATAATAGATATGTAGAAGCTGTGGCCTGGCTAGGAAAGTTCAGTGAATATCTTCTTAATCTTATACAGGTATTTTCTTTTTTTCTCACTACACAATTATTATTTCATTAAATTTGTATTAAGCAGCAGCCATGGATGGGAAAACCCAACTTGTTCTCCAGCATTGGCTGCTATTGTCACCCCTCCAAATGACTACCAGTAGTGTCATTTGGAGTTAAATTCAATGCTGCTGTCCCCTCCATGGCCTATTAAATGTATTAAATTGAGCCTGATGTCAGGAACTGGAGACCTGGGTAGGATCAGGTTTGGGGTGCAGGGTGCTAATATTTCATGAGCTGCTTAGGAGAGATTTCTAACCTGAAATATGATGTCTGCACCACCTTCAGTAAGGACCTGATTCTCTTTGGACCACAACAGGATCACCTATGGGATGGTGCTCAGATTTGAGGATCCTGTGCATCCAAGGAAAATAAAACCAGGCTTGGTTTGCGGCAAGGAAGCTCCCCCAGGATCAAGGGGGCAACGGCATTTGAGAGAGGCATGGTTCCTCTCCCTGTGCTCAGCCACCCACCCCTGGGGCTCACCAGGTTAGTGCTCTCCTCTCTCTAAACATGAACATAGAAAGCCTTTGGGCTGATGCCAGAACAGGTCCCCAAGAACCCTGTCTTAGTCTGCCCCTGTTATTTGCAGAAGTTTCTGCCACAGAATTGCCTCTCCCAAGACCTCCTACCTGCCCATTAGGCATTAATCTCAGCTAGATGGTCTCAACCCAGGGCAAAACGAGAAGCTCAGGCATAAAGGCAGCAGGTACAATAGAGGATGCAGGTAGAAAGCAGAATTGATGACTTTAAGGGAAAAACTACAATCACACCCCATGCTGTCACAAAAAAAAGCCATGCCCCAGCTAACAGAGGAGAGAATCACACTTTCTTTCCACCAGCCAATGACTTAAATTGATCTAATGTAGGAAGTCATCCTGGCTAATCCTAATTTTATAGGGTCTAATGGCCATCGCTTAGCTGTGATCACACTTTACCCAGTGTGTGAAAGAGACACAGCTCAAGTTACAGTGGATCATGCTGTCACAAAAAAAAAGCCATGCCCCAGCTAACAGAGGAGAGAATCACACTTTCTTTCCACCAGCCAATGACTTAAATTGATCTAATGTAGGAAGTCATCCTGGCTAATCCTAATTTTATAGGGTCTAATGGCCATCGCTTAGCTGTGATCACACTTTACCCAGTGTGTGAAAGAGACACAGCTCAAGTTACAGTGGATGCAAAGGCAAGTGACAGAATACCTGCTTTACAGCTGTAGAAAATGAAGCAGTATGCTGGTTTTGGCTGGGATAGAGTTAATTTTCTTCACAGTAGCTCGTATGGGGCTGTGTTTTGGATTTGTGCTGGAAACAGTGTTGGTGACACAGGGATGTTTCAGTTACTGCTGAGCAGTGCTGACACAGAGTCAAGGCCTTTTCTGCTCCTCACCCCACCCCACCAGCGAGCAGGCTGGGGGGGCACAAGAAGCTGGGAGGGGACACAGCCGGGACAGCTGACCCCAACTGACCCAAGGGATATCCCACACCATAGGACGTCATGCTCAGCATATAAAGCTGGGGGAAGAAGAAGGAAGGGGGGGACGTTCGGAGTGATGGCGTTTGTCTTCCCAAGTCACCGTTAGGCGTGATGGAGCCCTGCTTTCCTGGGGATGGCTGAACACCTGCCTGCCCATGGGAAGTGGTGGATGAATTCCTTGTTTTGCTTTGCTTGCGTGCGCGGCTTTTCCTTCACCTATTAAACTGTCTTTATCTCAACCCACGAGTTTTCTCCCTTTTACCCTTCCGATTCTCTCCCCCATCCCACCGCGGGGAAACGAGCAAGCGGCTGTGTGGTGCTTGGTTGCTGGCTGGGGTTAAACCATGACAGGCAGGAAAGGGGGGCGGAGGGGAATAAACCCACCCTGACCGAGTAAGGCAGTTCCTTAGCACATCACAAACTGCATGAATGGATCCTGAGCAATTACAGAGATCTCCGCTCTGTATTGGTTTTAAAGATTACTGTCCCTGTAATCTGTCTCTTAGGATCTAAATGGCCCGTGACAAAAGGCCTCTGATTAAGCGCTTCTTTTGCTTTGTTACAACTGAAACTGGGTGAAACTGGTGTTCCTGAAAATAAATAACTGAATAAAGATGAAAAGGAGAGCTGGCTGATTGCAAACACCCAGTGCAGAGAGCTCTTCAGCATCAGGTCCAAATTTGTTGGAATTGTAGCCACAATTCATTCTGAGTCAAATGTAACATTCTATTCAACCAGAAATAAAACATTTAATTTTCGGGTTTGGGAAACTTATTGTAGATCTATAAAACATCCATACAAAATATCACTTAGGTTACTTTTTTCTACTTTGAAGAAAACTTTTCAGGTATTTTAAAACAGAACTCATTCACCAAAACATGCAAAGCTGCAAAATTATTTGGTTGACCCATGCCTGCAATTCAACAGAAAATGCTCATGAGTGAATCCATCCAAGTTTACTATCAAAGGAAAGTAAGCTTCATATTTAAGTTTCTTTTTCCGGTGGGATTTTACGAAGCTGAGAAGAGAATTTTTTTTTCTAATTTTCTTTTAAAATTATCCAAGAATTAGCTTTATAAGGACCACAGAGGCTGCAGGGGGAACAAGCAAATTAAACTTGCTAAAACCAAACCCAACAAACATAGCAATGTTGTCTACACTTGAGGAAAGGAAAGATATAATTGAACAGCACAGTGCACAGGGAGACCCTCTTCTTTCCCTGTAGTGATCCGAGTACTCGCTGTTGTATCAGTGAAGACATGCTTTTCAGCCATTACAACTTGTACCGATCCACAGCCGTTTAGCAGTACAGGACACACACCACCTCAGCTTATGGCTCTGCTTTTTGCTTTCCCTTAGGACAGGTGAAATGCTGCATTACACAAATGTAGTACAAGCAAGTGGCATCTCTGCTGAACAACGTGGATGATGCTGGCCCAGCACATGGATGGCTGGAAGGCTAAGTCCTGAAGTGATGAAGGATGCCTGCGTGGAGGAGTCGGGGAGGGGAACTCCTCTTTCCTCTGAGATGGCCATTGTGCTCCATTAGAGAGGAGAGGATTTTTTTTTTCCACATGCCATCTAAACTGCATACAAAATAGTGTTGCCACAGGGTGGAAGATAACAAGCTTGAACATCTCTCAGGACTCTGCTTTTGAGAGGGTTTGTTGGCAATTTGGCAATAGAGGAGAAGGAGCAGAGGGAGTTAAGTCCCAGGGACCACGTCCACAGCACCATGCACAAACATTTGAGCCAGCAAGGAGGTAAACATCGCTGTGGTTTATCAGAAGCAATAGTTGGAATAAAATCCTCAGCTTGGTGAGCAAGGCAATGCCTGTCACATACAGCAGAATGAATTAGTCTTTCTCTTTGTCAATGAAAAAGTGATTCATAACTCCCGGGTCACCGAGCGGAGGGAACCTGGGTTGCAAAGCATTGCTGGTACAACTGCACGTGCGGTAATCCAGAGAAGACGTCTTTCATTGCCTGGGAGAATCATTTCTCCTTCATCTCAGAGGGAATTTTTCACAAGCCCTGGATCCATTAGCAATCCAAATATACATCGGTTTTTCATGGGTCCACCCAGTTCTCATCCAGGGAACTGAATATAAATTTTGGCCATTGAAGCGTTCAGGGTCTGGGCCACTTGTTTGTTCAAACTGGCTCCTGAATTAAGCAGCCAGACTGGGAGGCCAGAAGCATCCCAGTGAGCAACTGGCCAAGACCCTGTACCTGTAAACCTGATGGGCTGAATTCTGCTCTTCATTGACCTCCTACATATACACCCAGAAAAGGTCAGGGAAGTCACTTCACTCCGTTAATTCAGGAGTAACAGGCAAAAGCAGAGGAATATCTGAAAGACCTCTGTGTTTTTCAAGCTTATACATTGCTGTTCCAATGGAGAAAAGAAGTTAATTTCCTCCCAGCCCCAGAGACCTGAAGACACAACAATGTCCCTACAGATGTCAGAACAACTCTCTCCTTCAAATCTCCATGAGATCTCAAACAGCTGCTTCATTACTCCTTAAAACAAAAGGGCAGTTGGTGTTCCAGATGTTTTAGCTTGCAACTGAATGATTTCTTTCTTGTCTCCCCCTAGCATCCATCCCCATGCTTTCTTTTGCAATTCTGTCGTCTAATTTGCAAGAGCAAATCACATGAGCACAACCTTTTGCCTTTCACCTCTGCCCCATCCCAGCCCTATTAGATACACATTAGATACACAACAACGTTCAAAGGAGATATCCCATGGACAGAAGCAGGAGATAGCTGAATTTTCTGCTTTTGGGGGACAAGCTCTGTGGATAATTCTTGAATGGGGGAGATTAATAGAGCTGTAGGTTTAGCGATTCAGCTCCTTCCCTATCAGCCCTTGAACAAACAGCAAAAGATAGCCACAATTTGCCTAGGAAAGAAGGCAATTAAATAAAGCAGGATGCATGCTTGTTTGATAAACTCATCCTTCAGCCCCTCAATGGTTGTTCCATAAGGTGAGCATAAATGTGGTGTACCTACCAAAAAAGAAGCATTTCCAAAGCTCACCATCAGAAAGGTGCGGTAGACGGAAGGAGAAGGAGAGTGGGAGGCGAGAATGAGGAATTGAGTTATCCGAATTGAGCCTGCAGAGCCACATCTCATGAGCTGCCCTCTCCAAGGTGTCCAAGCCCCACTTGCCCTGGGAGACTGTACCATAAACCTGTGGACATTGCAGTCACCAGAGCCTGGGCTGGGGCATCGCAGCCCTTTGATCCCAGCTCCACTGCAGGAAATGCTTGGGGAGGGCTGACTCCTCTCTCCTTCCAATGCACAAATATCTTCAACCGCACCTCTGGGGAGAGAGGAAATTGTCAGCAAAGTAAATTGCTTTTTGGATTGCTTTTTGTCCCATTGTGAGATCTTCACTTTAGGAGCTATCATGAGAAGGGGTGACATGGTCAGGTGAAAACCCTGCATCCCAGAGGCTGCTGCAGGGGCGTGGTATATTAATAAACCAATTCCTTGCAGCTGAGGCAGAAGCATAGAGCAGCCACTGCTTCTTCGGAAGACTATAGTTTTCTGCTGGAGAGGTGGGGAGAGAAAGACCTATTTTATACCTAAATAATAAAAATAATACAGGGGGACAAATAAATAAATAAGTAAATCCTGCTTGATAAATGCATTATTAGCTGTAGTAAGAGCAATTACAGGAAGAATGGGAAGTGACAGCTGCAGGCCCCAGATAGCCAAGGCACAAAAGGGGAGTTGTAGGCAAATTTTCTTCAGATAATGGGTTTGTTTCTCATCTACTTTGGGGAGGGAGGTGGCAGATATGGGAAGCATTAGCAGGCTGTGCCACACGTGGGGAGCAGAGATGCTGCTGTACCAACCCTCTGCAGGAATAATTTAGCTTTTTTTTTTTTCTTCCCCGGTGCATCTGACTTCATATTTGTTTAAAGCAATGTGGGTTTCACTGTCCTCACCCTCTCTGTGCAGAGCTGTTCCCATAAAGAGAGGGAAAAGAAGGTCCTGGGATTAGCTTCTTTATAAGCATGTCTGTTGCAGGACTGAGAGCTCAGATTAATAAAATCATGGAGTGACCTCTGGAAACGGGATCACAGGCTCTGGGAGTGTCTGTGTTGGGAGGGGCAATGGAAACTTGACGGCAATAGCCCAACAGAGACAATCCAGAGTCTGCTATCAGGAGGCCCCTTCCTCCAGATATCTCAGGTCCTTGCAGAAGTCAGATCTGCCCAGGAATATCTCATTCACCAGGCGTCTGTTTGCTTTCCCTGGGTCAGCCTCCCCAGTACATTAAATCCTCTCTCCCTTTAGCATAGCCCAAGTCTGTTGCCAAAAGCAATGCATTTCAGCACAGCAGCCTTGCAGCCCTCGTGGGCAAAACCAGCATCTCTTCCACCATGACTAGCTTCTATATTTGTGAGCCCTGTGTAGCCTGATCTTAAATCTGTGTATCCCCTCTGCCGGGTGCTGCTTGGCTAGGACATGGAGATGAAGCAGCTTGAT
The DNA here is from genome assembly GCF_000699145.1 of Aptenodytes forsteri. Lineage (NCBI taxonomy): Eukaryota > Metazoa > Chordata > Aves > Sphenisciformes > Spheniscidae > Aptenodytes > Aptenodytes forsteri. The sequence goes on from NW_008795909.1 coordinate 10,425,853, forward strand.
GGGGATCATAAGGGATCATTCTGCTCCAGACCTTGCGCCAAATATGCAAGCTATGGTTGCTGGGAACTCACCATAACCTCTTGCCTCGATGCTTCTCCCACTAAGGATGAACTGTGGACAAAGCAAAGCAAATCACCTCCAGTCTTTTCTACTGACCAGCTCTATCCATGCCCCTAAGACTGAGGTTCAGAGCCCTACCTGTTGCCCTTTTCCTGTGAGGCACACATCTTTTGCTGCTTTAACCCATGGCACTTTTCCAGTCACACAGTAATGAAAGCTTTTGGCTGTTTTGGGAGCACGGGAAAGTGTAGGTGATGGAAGGTGGAGGGAGAATGACTCCCCTGTATAGCAGTGCGCTCCATAATAACAGTGTGAGAACCAGTTGCAATTTGCTGGGGATGATGACACTAAGGTCAGACAAACTGTATTGTAATTTACGTCCAGGAAAATGTAACCAGATATGACCAGACAACGAAGGATCACTCTTCCAGTTATTATGAACAAAGAGCATGCAGTGGGAAACCATAGAGGCCTCTCCACAAGACCCCTCTGCCTTCAGCTTAGCTCCATCTCAGCCTAATTACATGGCCTCGTTTGCATTAGTATTGTCTACTACCTCTCCCATGTCCCCTTCTCGCTGTATGTCATTCAGAGGCATTAGCACAGATTGCACAACCACACTAGGGATTCCCTGAGGACATATATAAACTTTCCACGCAAAATATGATCAGCCCAGCCTGAGGCAACACCCAGGAGGGAAGATTGCAGCCTGAGTGGTTAGAATTTGGAAAAGTTGTAAGTAACAGAAAGTGGGGTCTAACAATAGGAAATGTTAGGCAGCCTTAATAGAAAGCACATTACAAGGCCTGTGCTCTGCATATAATGTATCGTCTCCAAGTTAATTGCTCATCAGTTCAGTACATAAACAAAGACTGATGCTCTGACTGTGCAAGTGGCAGGGCTCATTCCACCGTGAGTTTCTTGCTGCTAAAGAAAAGCTCGCTCTGAACACCATCCCCTGCCTGTTCATGACGTCAGTGTGTCTGGGAGAACGGCTTCCTACAAAACCAGGTGGCCCTCCTGGACCTAAGGAGCTGGGGATCTGTCACCCTGCGATGGCTGTTCTCTCTCCTGCCAACAAATGTGCCCAGCTGAAGCAGGGTTACTGCAACGTCCCCTCATCTTGAATGCGCTCCCTTCTCCGCCCTCAGGAAGGCTTACAGGCAGCTCCTTGGTAATTGCAGCTCCTGACTCGTGTTTTGAAACCCTGCCAGTTTTGCTTTTGTGAAAACAGACACCTACAGGCACTGGGACAGAAGTACTGGCCCTGCCAGTGCAGTGTTATTAGGGCAAGGACTGAGGCTGGGGACAGGGAGCATCCTGCAGTTAGGAAGTGCCCAGGGGACCAGAGGCAATCCCAGCAGTGTCTCTGCCTGTGTGTAGGAATATGTGTAGGTCTGAAGCTGGAGGTCTGACGGACTCTGAGGGAAGAGGAGTTAGCAGGTGGGATGGGTAAGGGCTGGAGGGTAATAAAATAAGGGGATCATAAAAATTGCAGACTAACCACAGATACATTTGGTTATTCATTTCTTACGGAATCTAGATTCATCCCGTCTGAACACAGGTGGGATAGATTCATCCTACACAGTCCTCTGAAGGTGCCATCTGGAAATATGCTGGCACAACCAGTTGAGAGCTCAGACCAAATTTACAGACCATTGAAAAGAGGAGAGAGGAATCCTGCTCATGATATCATGATTTGATTTGTAGGATTTTGTTTTTCCATCCCTTTTGCTATTCCTGTGTGCACGGGGCTCTGCTTATCTCTCTTGTAGTGTTACCACAGGGTCCTGCGCTGGTTCCTCACTGCCATCCTTCCCTCACAGATGAGCCCAGTAAGACTGGGGTGGGAAGGGGAGGGAAGGGGGAAGCAGAATTATTTAGTTATTGTATTATGAGAGATGGATAGTGGGTCTGTGGTCCTTCACATTCAGGGGAGGTCAGTCCACACCACTAAGTAGAGCATCACTTCTTGGGCATGCCCTGCCGTCTCAGGAATGGTTGTTCCTATGGTGGCAGCTGAACCTCCTGCACGGTTGTGACACAGCTGGAAATGAGATCACTTGTCTCCCAGGTAGTGCCAAAATTTAGCCTATTCCCACTCTTGTGCACAAACAACTAATGGGAAAGGGCAACTCAGTCCCAGGGCTCAGCGCAGCCTCGCTGGGACAGCAGCATGAAGGATGTGTTGCAGGGAGATGCCCAGTGCCCAGAATTGATCCTCACATCACCCACACAGGTATGGATTGCTGGACCTGGATCCAGAGTTCCAAACCATGGTATCCACAATCCATGGGTACCCTTGGGTACCATAGAATCTCGTAGGGCACTATTTCAAGAGCTATTTTCTCCTTTAGCCACAAAAGACGTGCTTTTTCTGTGCCGGGTGTAAAGACAACAACCCTATCTGGGAGGCTGGAAAGGCTATTTCCAACACACTGGGAAGACTGCACAGCCATCCTAGGCAGTACTAACATCCCTTCTACAACTGTTTCTGTTTGGTCCCTGGGGCTGTCCAGAATATCTTTGCCAGTTGGAAGGGTGTACACACACACATCTCCTAAATATGTGTGCATGGACTTCAGTGGGCAAGAGCAGGAACCTGAGGTTTACTAGCCAGAGACAGTAAGGTCAGCACCTTGCAACCAGCCTGATGGGTCTCTAAGTCTGCACAAAGCCTGTGGCCACCACATGGCACTGAAGACTGAATTTGCATGGCTTGCTAAGCATCCTATTAGCATCCTGGTCTGTCCCTGCTGGAACAGAGCTCCTTGGCGCTTGGCTTGGCAACACTTTCTGAAGTAGCCTTAAGGGTTATCCATGAGAAATGCCCAAAACCTGGTATTCCTGATCGCATGAATGCCTGGTCTCACCTGGAATCATACGGCGGGAGGCGTAATGAAGTGTTGGTCTCTGGCAGCAAATAGGTCTAGACACATCACCATGCTGTTTCTAAATGGCCGAGAATGAATGGCCAGAGGTGAAAATTGTCTGCTCTCGGGAGTCCACTGTTTGCAATAGTCTCACTGCCCAGGAAGGTAGTGGAAGATATCCCATGGCAAAAGATATTCTAATTTGTCTTTGGCTCAGCCTGCGAGTCTGTAATCAGTGCTGTTAATCTTTAATAAAAGGGGTTCACGGGAGCCTTTGTTTATAATGACATGGTGGGTGATAGCTCTTTCTTGTTATAATCCCCTCTCAGAAAGCATCTGATGGGGAAAATGTCTCCCTTGACAGTTTGCTTAAATTTTCATTTGCCAAAACGCTGAATAAACTCCTTGTTTGTCTAATGGAACTAGAAGGAATTGTGACACTTTTATTGTTTGTTTACTTCCTCACTGGGGCACCAGCTAAATTGAAGATGTCATCACACAGCAATGAGAATCAAGCTTCTTAATTTAACTGATTGGTTTGCAAACAAGGGTCTCCAAAGCACCACTGAGCCACAGAGGCTTTGCAGTGACCACAGACTGAAACACATCAGTGAACTACAAGCAGGAGAAGCAATGCAATGGGGAGGTAATCCCAGAAAAGCTGCTTCTTTTACAAGGTATCACACAGAAGCACCGGTCAAACAGCATCTGTAAAACCAGCAGCGAGAAGACAAAGAGCGCAATACATTTTCCTATAAATCCTACATAATTAGCAGCTGCTGCCGGATTAATGCTAGCACTAATTCTGGATAGATGGTGGGGACTGGATTGCTTGCCTGAATTCCCTCTATTTTTCAGTCTTTTTTATGCTCTTAAAACGAGGAGTAGAGTTACTCTCGCTTTACACTGCACTAAGCAAGGAGAGAAGGCAGCACTCAGGATGCAGACAGAGGAGCAGTCCCCCACGGATCAGTGAGATTTTCAGACGGATCAAATGTTGAGCTTCAGGTAATTGGCAGAGATCCTTTAATGTCTGAGTTTAACACTCACCTGCTAGAAGAGAACACAATTAGGCAATGAGATGTGGAAGAGTCTGAAGTGCCAGGTATAATAATTCAGCCGTAGTACGCTGTTCAGCGGAAAGCTGAAGGCTGAGAGCTGTCAATTACACCAGGGGTGAATTAATACCAAAATTCATGCACTGAAGCATCTTATTATTGCTATGATCACGTTTTATTATGAGGCAGTTTGGGTGAGGTTATTTTTTTAAATTTATTTATCTATGTTAATTTTGTACAGAGGCAAATAAGTTATGAGTTGGGAATTGTATTAATTTCACTGCTTGGAAATATTTTAATAGCCTGTCCTGGTTTCGGCTGGGATAAAGTTAATTTTCGTCTTAGTAGCTGGCACAGTGCTGTGTTTTGGATTTAGCATGAGAATAATGTGATAACACACTGATGTTTTAGTTGTGGCTAAGCAGGGTTTATACTAAGTCAAGGACTTTTCAGCATCCCATACTCTGCAAGCGAGGAGGTGCACAAGAAGCTGGGAGGGGGCACAGCCAGGACAGCTGACCCAAACTGGCCAAAGGGACATTCCATACCATGGGACGTCATGCTCAGTAT
>NW_008795909.1:10430614-10458058 GCF_000699145.1 Aptenodytes forsteri
CAATTATTGAACTGTTCTTATCTCAACCCACAAGTTTTCTTACTTTTGCTCTTCCAGTTCTCTCCCCCATCCCACCAGGGGGGAAGGTGCGCAAGCAGCTGTGGGGTGCTTGGTTGCCAACTGGGGTTAAACCACGACATAGCCGATTAGGTCATTTGCTAGTTGCTGCTTTTTTTTTCCCCCTTCTTTCTGCTCATTATAAAATTAGTGTTTTGTACAACAAACACCACGGAGTAGCAAACCATAACCCCTCTTTGTTCTCATCCCACACAAAATTTACTAGTCACCCCCTAAACTCAACTTCCTGACCATATATTTCCTTGCCTCCCCCATGTGCATTTTAAGGGCTGACCTCTCTGGTGCAAGCAGAAGTGGATTTCACAGTCCAGAGGGAGGTCTCCCCATCCTCCGCAAGGCAAATAAACTGCATTTCACTCTTACAGCAAGCAGCACAAGGGGGCTCAGGGGTCAGAATCCATATTTGAGGAAAATCGTAATTCAGCCACATCCAGCAAATAATGTCGGATGCTGAGGGCATGATTGCACTGCACCATCCCAGCCTGCCATCAGCAACTCTGCTCTTTGCAGACCAGGGAGGCTGGAGGGGAACCGTGCAGTTAAGGGAAGCCACTGAAGTGCCTTTTGCTTCTAGATGATGGTATCTAACCTGGGCTCACACCCAGCTGAAAGTCACCAGTATTTGGTGCACATTTGGGATTGGTAGGAAGCTGTCCCTTCACAGGACATGGCACGGAGGACACAAAGTGAAGCCAAGGACCATGTAGATAGCTTGGACACGCCACGGGAGACTGCAGGCAGATGGCTGATGCCTGTGCGCTAGTTCTTACGGTGAACGACACTTCTGGGGTCCCCAGCCAGTGCACAGATCCGATCTTTGTGGAGGAAGAGAGGAAAAAGGCAGGGCTGGGAGAGGAAGAAATAATTTCTGTGATCTCTCTTGTTTCCTTACAAAACTACACAAGGAAGAAACAATAATATTCGAAAGCCCAGCTGCCCTGAGACGATACTGAGAGTTTTGCCCATCCCATTCAAAGAAACAGATGTCTGAATATTTGCCACTTTTACAACTTAGTCTGAAAGTCTCAGGCAGTCTAGAGACATTAATTAGTTCTTCACCTTGAGAGGACAGTGCTCCAGGATTTTCTTCTTCCACCCGTGGCACAGGTGACATGAGTTTTGTGGTCTCACCCCCCTGCTAGATATTTATCTGTGGTGGAGCAGGAGTGTCTGCAGAAGACAGCCAGTCCCTGCCTCCAGCAGGTCGCTCAGCCCCGAGGCTGGCTCTGCCTTTCCGGACACCCGCTCTGAACGGGAAGAGCCTTTAAGTGCCCCAGAGTGAGAGAAAAGGACACTCTGCTGCCCCAGCCACAGATATTTCAGCACAGGCTTGACAAGTCTCGCTGCTAACATCCGGAGCTCGGAAACTTAGAGGAATCCTACAGTAACATTTTTCTTTGGCTTAATTACCGAAATAGACAAATTGGAAATTGGGCCATCATGAAGATAAATAGCAATAAAAAAACGCAGTTGAGAAAACTGTTCCTTCTAAATTATAATTAACCACCCACCAGCAGCTACCTGACGGAGGTGAGAGGGGAGGCTGCGAGCAGCCCCTCGGATCGGCCGGCAGCGTTTCCCATGATGCTCCTCGTTACTGCACCTCTGGGGCACTTAATGCCCCATTTTGCTTTCAATGCAATTATAAAAGGCCACTTACATTTGCCACCCCCCCTCTTTGTCTCCCCACCCCAAGATCTCTAATAGTCTAAATTATCAGCAAATTGCCTATTTGATAAGGGCAAGCCATTTTGCATTGAGAGCTGAACTATTTCCCACTTCTGGGGGATAATATTAGGCAAATAACAAGCATCATTCTTTTGACATGTACAATTATTTGCCAAGTGTATGTTTGAATAGCCTGCTCCTTTGTGTGACAGGGTCCGCTCCCCATTAGCATACTTGACAGATGAATATGCTGGGTCCTTGTGGAAAACCTAGCAGTAACCATGGTGATTGGGAGACAATGTTTTGAGTGAGGGATGTATTATCAATTTCAACTGGAAGTAAAAAAGTGTATCGCTAACGAGCTGATCTGCAATCCAGGAGAAATACATTGTTCTCAGGTAATTAAGCCAATCTTGGTACTAGTTTTAAACCCACATAAATTAGAGGCAGAGGTGTCTACCTTTTTTGTTGTTTCGCTGGTTCCCGATGGAGGTTTTTCTCCTTGATTTTTACTTAAAGTTCTCTTTGGAAGAGCTGAAATGTGGTTTTCTCCATGCTACGAAGTTCTGGGGGCCCCAGGGCAAAGTAGATAAGCAGGACATTCTCTGTTCCTGGCTGTGTTAGAGGGAGGTGAGTGACCAACCTTGCAAAACAAAGCTCCCAGGGCACGCTCTCTTGACCATCACCTTTTGGGTTACCCTGGCTTTATTCTGAGCTTTGTTTTTGGAGCTCTGGAAGGAGATCTTACCCTCATGTCACTCTAGTGAAAGCAGGCAGATCAGCAGTGGCTGTAGAGATCTCCTCTCCTGACCTTGCTGAACCAAAGCCTTTGATCCCTGGGTTCTTCCAGATCCGGGGCATGCCACGGCGGTTCCCCTCTGAGAGGAAGGGGCTGATCACGCCCCTGGAGAACCCACTGAATGCCTCCAAAATATTGGTTGCAAGATACTCCCTGAACAAAATGACACTCCTTCTGCAACCAGTGGGGCAACCCCCAACCTTACAGGGTCAAGAAGAGAAAAATGAAGAGAAGGGAGTATTTGCTTTTGCTGACTGCACAGCAGAGGGGGAACCTATCTTGTTCCCACCTTGTGGAGGTGATTTCATCTCCAGAGTAGCTCCGACGTTTGCACTGAGTCCCAGCCCCTCCTGTGCACGCAGATTTCCCAGTTGAAGTCCTGTGGGGAGAGGCAGACAGACACCACCACCCACTTATGGTTACCTGGTGTATCTAAAGAGACAGCTCTGGATGCAGCATCAAATCCATCATAGGGAGAAGAGGCATCCTTATGCTTTCATTTGATTAGAGAGGCTGCTCACATGCCTCTCCCCCTTGGGAAAGAGACTAAATAAATAACCTATGCATAGCAATGCTTTGCCTCAAATCTTGCCCATTTAAATCTATATGGAATAGGTGAAAAGCATCTCCATTTTGTTCTGGTAGTTATTTTGCATCAGCTTTGCCTGGGGATAGACTGACACAAAACCCAGGCAGAGGGAACAAAACCAGCTTTTCCTTCATGCTCTGCTAATAAAACCGAGCAACCTGTCTGAAACCATTGCCTAGTCCCCCTCCGAACCCCCTGAATCCCTGTAACACATCACCCCACTTTAGTGAAAAAAAGGCAGATTACAGAAACAAGGTTATTATTAGCAGTTTGATTAGGAACATATTCTCTACAGTCCTTCATTAGAAAGAACGTCCCTGCCTTTTTAGACACAAATTTGCCCTCATTTCCCACACACCTGGTGCTCTCTCGCTTTTATTATTGCAAAATATGGACTTGGAAAATGCTGAGTCAGGTGCCCAAGGTCAGAGAAGGTGATCTTTACTGGAGTAATGAATCCTTCTGCCTTTCAGAACTTTTTTTCCTTGCCTTTTCCTTGTTCCTGGCTCTTTTTCAGGCAAACGTTTGATTTTTTTCCCCACCCCCAGCCTCTGTCCCCACCACTCTCTCTGTTTTGGACTTTGGCAGGTTGAGAGCTACAATTAGAGCCAGTGTTTATGGTGCTGGCCATATGGCTCACAATGCAAAATAGCAGCTGCATGGGAATCTCAAAACGAGCCCTCCTCAAGGTCACCGCGCACATGGAAGCGTGCGCCTGCCCAGGTGGGACACGCAAGCTTGTCGCCGGTCGATCTATGATCACGCACATACCCATCGAGTGCCTCTGCTGCAAACTAATGCCGGAGCAGCTGCAGAGCACTAATCATGTCGCAAAGGTGGCCACTTTGCACAGCACCGGAGCCGGGAACATCGTGGGCTTCTGCCTCCTCTTCTAGAGACCAGCTGCAAATTCCTCCAAGATCACAGCACCGCAGAGCAATTTCTCTCATCATGGCACCCGTGTGGTTCCCAAAGCTTCCAGCCAGCCTTGGTGAGCTTGGCTCTTGGGAGTTGCAAGTGCTTCTGGGTTTTTTATGGGAAAGAAGGGAAAATAACTATGAGACAGGCTGAAGTCACCCCAGAGTATATGGTGCCTTAAATGCAAGACCTAGGCCAGCACTGAGAATGAGGTTTCCCTTTTATCAGTGGGTCTTTTATAGGCAGTTTGTCTTCCAGGGAGAGCAGAGAGCCTGGGTACCGCTCGCAGAGAGCCACACGAGGCAGGGGCTCTTGGGGCAGCAAGCACCTTGCTCTCCTGAATCAGGCAGATTTCTGCCCATTTTGTTACTGCAGTGACCCTCTCCTTCCCATCCCAAAGATAACTGACAATGTGGCATGGCGAGCACTGTGGCCCTTTGCCTGATCCATAGTGTCAGCTATGCTGGTCATGAAAACACGGCAAAAAAATCCCATCACTGCAATCACAAAGGCATTGCGCCCATGCCTAAAGAGCAGAGCTTTGTCTCAGATTGGGTGGATTTTTTTTAGGGGAAAAGGGTGTTTAAATCACTTATTTTCTGTAGAAATAGCCCTGTACAAAGCAACCTGAGCATCTTCTGCACCCAGCTGCTTTTCAGGAAGCTTAGCGCCAAGCTGACCAAGCTGGGATTTCCTCCAGGACTCTCGTGACATTAGCAGATATGCTTTTAAAGATGTCACATTCATAAAAGAGCAAGAATTTGATCTGACTGAAGCAGGCACTTCCCAGGTTGTTTATCAACCTCCGATAAATGAATGAGAGCATTTGATGCTTACAGGCTCTAACTAGACCAGAAGGGCGCTCTCTGGGACCACGCCAACTGCCCTGCTCTTCTCAGAGAGCATAAAAGTGCATGTCCCAGGGACTGACACACGGGCCAGTGAGCAGCTCGTCATCCTGAAGGAAGCCGGGGAGCTTTACATACCACATGGCATGGCCCGTCTCTGAAATGCATCCATTGCTGCATTTCCAGGATGTCCCTGTTTAACGGTATGTGGCAACACCACGCAGCAGTTCGATACGGGGAGGGAGGAAGGCTGCCACAGCTATCTAAAACTGCCAGGAGAAATTAGCCCAACACTAGCCTTTCTGCAGAACACAGCCTCCCAGCCCTTGCCAGTCTGACTGTAATGGCTGATTTAGGACCCAAGGCTTTAATTCTCACCTAAAATCCAGCAAGCAAGATCTTGTCTGCCTGTGTTAAGGATTTCCTCCCCACCCCCTGCCCCAAAACTGAATCTATATGTGAAGAGATGGGAGAGGTTTCCCAGCTAAACACTTCATTCCCAGTGCTGTTATCTGTAGTAACATATTCAGTCTTCATATGGCGCTCACAAAAAGTAACAGATATGGAAAGAAGATGGCACATATAGAATTTCTCATAATATTATGTAAAAAGTTTTATCAATGGGTCTTAAGAATTCTAAAACAGATGAAAGGTGCATGAAACTAGAATAGTTAAGGTATGTGATAGAAATGTTAAGTGAGAGAACAAGAAGAATGAAAATAACTTAATATCTTGCATTACCTTGTGACGTCCCAATGCCCAGTCACAAAAAACAGGCACTGGGTGGCAGTGAAAGAGAAAGGCAGAGGAGGTGATGGGGCAGAAGTCTTTTCTGGGATCAGACATGTTCCCTCCCATGTAGACAGAATGCTTAAACCATGGACATCTTCCTGTGAGTTTTTAACAGCGCCTAATTTAGGTTTTACACTATGTATTGCTATGCACATGGCTGCAGAGAGCAATTGAAAACATCTTAATGAGGTACTTGGGCTCCTTATATAGTCCATGAAGAGAGCTGGTGACTGACAAACAGCTGAGAAAGCCTGGGAGCGATGAGAGTGGCTCTGCTCTGTAGAAAACACAAAGCACAGCACAGTATGAACTTTCTCCCTCAGGCAGGAAATAATTGCCTGCCTTCCCAAACCAGGGCACTTCTGTGCCTATGTGTCACTGGATAAGGTTTTCAGCTGAACAAAGCACAAAACAGGAATTAGCCATCTTCAGGTCTTATCAGTGTGGGATGGAGGCTTTCTGGATTGCTCTTTGGGGTGCAAATACCCCCTTGCACTTTGCTGACCAGCTTCACCCATGCAAGGCTCTGAGGAACTGCTTGTTAAAGACAAAACCCAAATCTGGTGGTGAATTCAAGGTTCTGCAGCCAGAGATGCTTGGGACCTCACTGTTACCTGCATTCCTCTGCTCCGAGACTGACAAACTGGGTGGTGAGGGGAAGAAACGACCAACCTAATTTCCTCCTGTGATAACCCCACCTGGGCGAGGTGCTGACCTGGGCTGTCTCCAGCAGTGGAGACACCATTTTGGACTCCTCGACGTTCCCACCATGAGGCAGGGGCCACCCTGGGTGCTGCCCAGGTCCATGAGGTGCCCAGCCACAGTCATGCCCCATCCCGTAACACGTGCTTTTCTGGGCTGCAGCAGCCAGCTATTCCCAGAGAGATCCAGAATGAGCGTTACTATTAGGCACAGGCCTAAAGACACAGTAAAACATAATGAAGTGTCTTAATCACGCTTTACAAGCTAAATTTATCACAGGGAACCCTGTAAAATGAAAGTGAAAGAGCAATTCCACAACAACACTTACCCAAGATGGATTGAGAGATATTATTTGTTGTTAATGAATGGCAAATTCATTGCCGTCTCATCCCCATGAGTGAAATTTGTGGGGACGTGGAGCAAGGGCCCTGGGCTGCACAGAAAACATTTTGTAATCAGCTCACGGCACCTGTTTAAAATGCCTGGAAGCTTGGTTACACTGATGCTCTAATGCCCCGACACGGGCATGTCTGCCTCAAAATCTTCTGCTAACCTGGGGCTCAATAGCTTTCTGGCCCCTCCAGATTCAATTGACTCCATGTTGTGGTTTAATGCCAAAACCAGGACACTCCATCAGCAGGATTTTCCTTCACAGAGCCCGGGGGGAGAGCGCAATGATTTCTACAGCTTCCTTAGTGAAGCTGAGACATCTCAGCCTAAGTGGTATCTTCCCCTGCATAATTAAATATTTGGCAGTGGCTAAATATTCGGGGTAAGCACCCTAGGTACATGATGTCTGCTGGGCCGCTGAGGTCCCAGTAGTACTCTAGGTAGGAAGCACCTGCAAAGTTGCTGTCCCTAACCCTGTGTATCCCCACCAGACGATGCAAAGCACTGGAGACTTCTGGTCTTTCCTCTCCCTGTCTCCCTGCAGCACTCTCAGGGCTCCCACCACTCCAAACCTGCACCATGCACTTCAGCCAAAGGGCAGCACGGGCAGACATTTCGCAGGATCACTCTCTCCTGCAGGCTGGCTGCTTGGGCATAGCCTGAACCAGCCTTCAACGCTGCCCTGAAGAGCAAGGGTTTGATGAACACGCTGAGAGGCCAGATAGACCACATCCCACAGGGCTTCATTACAGACCTTTGCTCTGTTCAGCACAAGTGGTCAACAATCTCTGTCCTTTAGATGTGCCCTGGATGTGCTGCTTTCCTGTAGTCTTAATGACAACAACACTGCATTGTGAATGCAGAAAAATTCATAGACAAGGCAGAAAGGCTCTTCGCTCAGATCCAGTTGAAGTCTCCGAGGGCCTTGGGGCTGGGGGAGCACCCAGCTGCCTCTCCAGCTGAGCAGAAGCCCTTGCCTCCGACTCTCACCAAAGGCATGTCCATTGGGCAAACCAATGCAAGCTCCTCTAAACACAGGGGGAGTGAGTTTAAATAACTGGCTCTCAAGCCCAGATCCACCAGGCATCTCATATTCTCCCATTCCCACCTCATGCGTGCCCTTTCTGTGTGCCCTTCTACCTCTTTGACCATAAATTTAAGTCGATGTGCTTTAAGTCACTAGATCTCTGTTCTTTGCCTGCTCTAGCCCTGGCCACTGCAAAGCTGAACTTTTCTTCACAGGGCTAATTTCTGCACAAAGCAGCAGGGGCAGGATGCACTCTCAAAGGGTAAATGTTTTAGGACTGTTCCAATGGACATTATAGGAAGCCTCAAAGCACAGCTGGAAAGGTCCAGCTCCCTGCTTTACCACTGATTTACTGCATGAGCGTGGATAAATAAATCATTTCACCTCTTTCTGCCCCCATATAAAAAGAACTGATGGTGCCTTTCCTTTGTCAAGCACCGTGAGATCTCAGGGTAGAACACACTCAGAGTTTTATTAATTCTTCTTTTGGGCTCTTGTTATTACAGTGATCTGTGTGGTCATGCACCTTTGAAGTAAATATCAGCAGGAAATAGAAAAAGAGAGCTCCCCAGCATCCAGGCATCAGACAGTCCGATCGATTGCAAACACACAGCCTCATTTAAATCAGTGGGTGCTGCACACACACAGCAGCTGGGACAGTCTGCTCCCAGCACGGCTCAGCTAGATGTCCCGAGTAACCTCCTGGACACACATCCAATCAAACTGATGGTGCGGGAAAAAAAATCCTTCTTTATACATTTGCAGCTCTGCCATCATCAAAAGCTGATGGCGTAGCATGACCTTCCTGCCAGGAGACGCTAGCTAAGCTGTGTATTTTCCTTCAGGGTCTCATATATCGTCCTCTTCTGAAACACGGCTGAGGCAGGTAACTGTTTGTTAGGCTGTGTGCTGTGCACCTACTGGAAGATTGTACAAATACAGCATCTTCTTGTCCTTGAAGAGGCTATAAATAAACGGGCTCTTACCTTGACTGCAGGCTGCAGCATTAGTCAACACTCAAGCAGTTCATTTGTAAATTTGTACACAATAGAATCCAAGAGACTTGAAAAAGCAACAGAATGTACCTTTTTTGTGTGTGAGTGGATTTAGCGCTTGAGCAAACTGCCGGACTAACAGGCAGAGAGACCAAAGCTTCGTATTTACCTGCAGCAACACGGCTCAGACAGCTGTGGTGTTCGTGCTCCCTCCTTTGCCACCCGGGCAATGCCTCCAGAGCCTTCCAGGGATGCTGAAAGGACCCGTGCATCCCTCTCCCCCTAGAAGGTGGTAATATCACATCGTAACTATCCATCCCTGGGACATGGCTTTTTTATTTGGCCTTGCAATCTGAGAAATGACAGGACCAGATCTCCTCCCACTGTCTATGCCCTTCCTACCTCCCTCCTTTGGTCTGGCTTCTGAATGGAAAAAACTTATGGCCTGTCTTGTCCAGTTCTGGGTACTCAGCACATCTGAAAAACAGGTCCAAAGCAGTGCACAGGAGCTGGATGTCAAAACGCAGTATTTCTCTGCTGGTCACTTGTTTTTTGATATATAATGGTTATATTTTTTTTTCTAGCTTTTATTAGCCTTATAGCTGGATGACTTGATTTATTCCTCATTGACTGTCTTCACTCTACCTCTTCAGTAATTTATATTGTTTATGGTCTTGCCACTTTGAATTATTTAATTTTGCAAAGTATTTTGGAGAGATGTTTGTCCGGTGCAACGGTGTCACCCTGCTGCATCTTGTACCACTGCTGTTTCTGGCAGTCCCACTGTACAGGAAAGCAAGGGATAAAACAAAGGGAGGCCTCATGTCATCTACATGAAACGAGCCCAGACTGATCGCTCTTGTTTCGTGAGCTATCGTCTCTCACCTCAGTTGCATTGTGTGGGATCCCGTGTTATTACTGAGGACCAAGGACAGGCTCTGCGCAAACACCTCTGAAGGAAGAATTAAAAACCATCACACGCTTAGTGAGGCTAAATGAGTATTCAAATTGGCTAATAAAAAAGTAATGAGGAATGCCTGCAGCCCTGAGCCACCTAAGGAAAATCAACAAATGCCAGCTACAATGCAAACACTTTCCGTGGTCGGCAGTGGGGATTTCAAAACAGGGCAGGGAGGGCTTGTGGCGACAGCAGAGGAAAACGACACAGGGATCGCAGCTGCTGGAGGAAGCGCAAGGGAAAATCATGGGGGAATTTTTTCATTGAAGGCAAAGGCAGAGCCGCTCCAGGGAGCTCCCAGCTGAAATGGGGCACAGAGCCAGACTCCTGCCTCATCCTCCCGGAGGCAGCTCCAGGAGGAAAACCTCACCTGGATATTGTATGGTCTCCTTAACAGCTGAGCAACTGCCAGGCTTCCTCCTCCAACCCGAAAACACTTTGAGTTCAAGCAGGGTCTCCCCAGGACGTCTTCAGGTTTGGGTTCAGGTTCTTCCAAGCCATCCCCAGGCTGCTGGGGGGATGCTCCACTGCCGTGCATGGTTTCACAAAGCATGAGGCCATGCCTTCACTGTACCATAGCAGTCCCGTAGCATGGTCCAGCTTGGGATGCTTATCCTGGGGCTCACCTCCCCTAGAGAACAGGGGATTTAGCCCACACGAGGCTCCCTTCCAGGGAACAACTCTCCCCACCTTTCTTCAGATGAGCAGACTTCGTCTCTGGTGCTTCCTATCTCCTTCCATCAATGGTGGGAGCTTAAATTCCATGGCTGATGCTGGGATAGATAAAGCTGGTGAGATGTGTGCTACTCAAGGGAAAACGCCGTGGTGCACAGCATTGGAATAGGCTGCCAAGCTGCCACCTCGCTTGGTCATCCCAGTGGGATGAAGGAGAGGAGGAGTGACGGTGGATAGGTGTGTGAAGAGAACTATATTAGAGATTGTGAAATGCTCAGGTACCCTGGAGACCATATAGGTATCTATGACAAGACAGCAAGAATAATTAGCTTGACAGCTGTGGGTACTGATCAGGAGCATTTTTAACAGTATCCTGTCATGTTTGGGTCTATTACCACAGTCCAATGAGGTGTGATGCCATTTTTCCTGGTGATGGCTTTCATTCCAGGAAGCATTGAGGTGCACTTACATTTCAGTAGGTATCTTGAGGGTCCTTGGCATATTCTGTCCCTCATTTAAAACTCAAAGCACCTTTTAAAAAATGACAAGCCAAAGAACTTGAGTCTAACAGTCCTGTGGGAATAAAGACTGGCTCTGCAGGGGCCACAGTGTTAGAGTGTAAATGAGCTCAGAAGCGGGTGAAGCAAGCTTTAAAATGCATACTTAAATGGGTAACGGGATTTCCTGGCCTTCCAGGCTCAAAATCTTTCCCTCAGCAGGCTCTCTCATGTTATTTATCTCTTCTGCTCGAGAACAGTGGCTTAACAGAGCAGCCGAACTTCAAAATGTGAAGGAACAAGGGTGGAAAAGTTGAACAAAGTGTCATCCTCTGAGCTCAAACTGGGGTGACAATCTGCTGGTTGGCAGTTGTGTCTTCCCAATGCACTCATCTAACACCCTCCAGAATGATACTTTCCCCTTTGCAAGAAGCCCAAGGGGCAGCAAAGGAGAGACAAATAACATTGACTTTTGTACCACAGCTAGGAAAGACAGAAAAGGAGTGTGAAATAAGAAAATCTTGGAAGAGAGCCAGGGAATGTGTTTTTCAGAAACATATAATCTGTAATTGGGCTAATTCTGATGTATTTGTGTCTCCAATTCTTTGTTTCCCTGTTGTCTGTATAACTCTTGATTGGAACATTCGACGCTGCTTTTGTGAGTTCCTAAATCCAATCCTCTCTGATGATGTACATGAATGTGCATCTGATGGATGTTTTCCAGCACCTTTTTGTTGCCTCAATTAAGGGATAATGAACAAGAATTGTTCCTATTTGTAAAACATCTCCTGCTATTTCCTGCTTCCCAATTGGTTGGACAATGTGTCTTAATTAAACACAAAGCCTTGTAACATCTTTCAGGGGAGAGAGACCAAGACTGGGAAGAGAGGAAGAAAAGGAGGAGGAAGGGAGAGGTGAGGGGCTTTTGTACTTTCAGTGACTTGCTTGTGGAGGCATATTTGATTTGTTGCAACAATGTTCACACCTTGCAGTTTTCTCTGAGTCTGATACTGGGGGAATGGATAAGGACATCAAAGCAACCTCCACTGAGATCCATAACTCTATAGAATACCAAAATCAGTGCCTCAGGGAATAAGAAATGAGATGTAGAGCCATTCGTTTTTAGTCACCAGACAAAATCCAGTTCCTTTCCCAAGGTGCAAAGAGAAATAACCATCACATGGTACCTGTTAGGTCCTGTGTAACATAAGCTTATAGATAGCACATAAGAAAAGTAAAACAAAACAAAACAAATCAAAAAATAAAATAAAATAAAATAAAATAAAATAAAATAAAACCAGAGGACACTGCAGTGTATCCATCTCAGCAGAAATATGCAGGAAAGATGAGGTCACAATTTTTTACTAAACTCATCGCTTCAGGTTGATATATACTAGCATGGGGGGTGAAGCTATCTTTGCACTGCCTCTGCTGCTGTGTGAAGGGAGAGTGGGCATGCCATGTCATCTTTCACCAGCACACAGTTCATTTGATTATATGATTTTAAACCAAATACATCCAGATCTGAGCACAAACATAAAACATGCTATTTCATGTTTTAGCCCAATTAAAGATATTCTAGAGTGTCATCTATTCTGCCCATGAAAAAGCAGCTTTAGCCTGATCTTCAGCCTCTAAGATCTCCTCTGTCACCCGATCAAACATGTCTGTTTTGTCCTCTTTGGTTAAAACCCAGAATGGGTTTCTGCATGGCTCCTGTGGCTTTGTGCCCTCAGTCTGTTAGATCAGCTGCTCCTCCTGCCTTGTCTGCTATTTCCAATGAACGGCAGGGTGTGACATTTGTGGGGAGGATCGGATTATGTGCCGCGATGCCATCGCTGACTAATCGGATTCCATTCGCCCTTCGTACTTGCTGCCTCCGCCAAACTTTCCTATCCACAGAGGACGAGGGGCGACCGCAGGAAATCCTCACCCTGCACGGGGAGCCTGCCCCTGGTTTAAGTGGAGCCATATGTTTAATGCTTAACACACAACCCTGGCAAAAGAAGGAGGCGATAAAAGCCTTTGGAGCCTGTGTTACACATGCAAATATCGCCTGTGAAAGGCAAGTCTGTCTCCTTTGACACTGCTTGTAATCCTGATGTCATCCTCTTCACTCCCTCTCACACACAGAGTGTTTATTTTGTCACGGTGCATCTGAACATAAGACTAAAACCGTGTGGGGCAGCAGAATTTTGCACGTGTTCCAAAGCCAAGTCTTCACACCCACAGAATATGTATGTTTAAATACAGAAATGGGGAGGCATGACAGAAAGATGAGGGAACTGCATCTGGTCTTTGTCATCCTAATACAACACTGTAGTGGCATCTGTGAGCCTAGAGCAGCTCCAGCTGAAATAACTGGCCAACCCTTCCTGTCTGCTGGGATATCCCAGGCAAACCCATGCCCTGAGCTCTGCTGTTTCTTTATATTTGCTCCAAGGAAGCTGGGAGCAAATATTGGATCTATGCAGCAAAACTATTCCATTTGCTCTAGTGTACCTAATCCATCTGTAGCTGAGAACGAGGAGACACCGATAGATGTTAAACTCCATGACTTAGTGCGGATAAAAGAAGGTACGTTAACCCATTTGGATCCTGGCATCATCTTTTTGTTCACAAAATAAAGAGCGGCAGCATAAGCATCTCCCATTGCTCTGCCTCAAAGCCACGATCTACAAGCACCTTGCCAGATAAGAAAGAAGAGTTGAATTTCCACGGTCCCCTCAAACCCAAGCTTCTCTGAAGCTGCCAGTGAAAGGACAGGCTACTTTGTTCTCTATGTTGATACCATGTAAAATGTGCTTAGGTACTCTAGAGATGGAGGCTCCTGTAACAAGGAGATAAGCCTGAGGTAGTGGCGGCTCTGGTGATAGGGACAGGGATGTTTGAGTGCTGGACGTAATGCTGAGGCTCTCAGGAAGACATCAAATGGGTTGATAAGGATATTCCCCATCCAGGCGGAGCAGAGACCGGGTGGTCAGACCTTTATCTTCCCCCCCACATGGGCTCCCTGCTCTCCTTTGTGATAAAAAGCCTTGTGCTTAGACCAAGGAAAATACAAAGAGCCAAACATCCCTGGGGCACTCCTTCCTCAGGAGGGGACCATGCCAGCTTGGCGCTCTTTCCCCTCATCCCCTCCTTTCCTTCTCAACACCCCGTCTTTTCCTGGCTCCTCCTCTCCTGTCTGTGCCTTGCCTCAAGAGTCAGCAAAGCCGGGGACATCCTACATGGGAGCATTGCTGCTCTGTGCACAGGAGATGCCATAGGGTTTTTCTTTTTTCTACTGCAACTTAAAAAAAGAAATTCTACTAGCCACTCAATAATTAATGCTTATGAGCACTGATTCAGCACGTCAGGAAGAGAATTTTGCACTCTTATTGTAGTCTTTTGTAATTGAATCTTATGCTGTTATATTAGCGTGGCCCCAGGTGAGTATGCAATAGCTGAGGGGGGAAAAAAAGGTAAAATAAAAGAATTACAATAGAACCAAGCTAATGTGAGAACAAGGCAATGTCTTCTGTGCCTCAAGGTGTTAAGTTAATCTCTGATAAGTTATTAACTTATTAATGGGCTGAGAAGGGATGAACTACTTTTCATCCAAAGTCCCAAGTGCTCCTCGTTTTCTTCCACATACTTCTCCTTGTCAACTAATTCTCCTTCGGCGCTGCTCCCCCGTTGCTCTGCCTCCCTTCCTTCGCATATCCTGTTTCAGCCATAATGAACTCCACTCAGAGGATCTCCCCTGTGGAGTGATCACATCGTGCTCAAAGCCTGGGATGTGGGGACTGCAGGAAAGATTCAGGGGCAGAAATTGAGAGGATGAAAACTTAAGAAAATTTTATAGAGTTTCTAATTAATCTCTCCTCCTGTTGTTGACTGATCACTGATGTGGAAAAGCAAAGAGAGAGGTCAGTGGTCTTCAGATTAAACAGAAGAACTCTGAGTTACACAGCTCCATCCCAGCTCTCAGTCCAGCACTGGGTTCACAGGGAGTATTTCTGCACTCAAGGCCCCACGTATGGTGCATTATCTGAGACCATGATACCATCCAGAGGGACCTGGACAAGCTGGAGAAATGGGCTCGTGTGAACCTCGTGAAGTTTAACAAGGCCAAGTGCAAGGTCCTGCACCTGGGTCGGGGCAACCCCCGGTATCTACACAGGCTGGAGGATGAAGGGATTGAGAGCAGCCCTGCTGAGAAGGACTTGGGGGTACTGGTGGATGAAAAGCTGGACACGAGCCAGCAATGTGCGCTCACAGCCCAGAAGGCCAGTCGTATCCTGGGCTGCATCCAAAGAAGCGTGGCCAGCAGGTCGAGGGAGGTGATTCTGCCCCTCTGCTCTGGTGAGACCCCGCCTGCAGTACTGCGTCCAGCTCTGGAGCCCTCAGCACAAGAAAGACACGGACCTGTTGGAGCGGGTCCAGAGGAAGGTCACGAAAATGATCAGGGGGATGGAACACCTCTCCTGTGAAGAAAGGCTGAGAGAGTTGGGGTTGTTCAGCCTGGAGAAGAGAAGGCTTCAGGACGACCTTCTTGCAGCCTATCAGTACTTCAAGGGCGCTTATAAAAAAGATGGCGGCAGACTTTTTAGCAGGGCCTGTTGTGACAGGGCAAGGGGGGATGGCTTTAAACTAAAGGGGGGTAGATTTAGACTAGATATAAGGAAGAAATGTTTTATGCTGAGGGTGGTGAAGCACTGGCCCAGGTTGCCCAGAGAGGTGGTGGATGCCCCATCCCTGGAAACATTCAAGGTCAGGTTGGACGGGGCTCCGAGCAACCTGATCTAGTTGAAGATGTCCCTGCCCATGGCAGGGGGGTTAGACTAGATGACCTTTAGAGGTCCCTTCCAACCCAAACTATTCTATGATTCTATGATTCACCAGCCCTTCTTCTGAGGTTGTCGTCGTTTTCTTCATAGGTCTCACTGATTCCAGTTTCTCCAAAACCAGAGCAGGAGTTTAAAACTGATGAAATGGGGTGAAATTCTGAAAAGCTCGGGGGAAACATTCTGTTGAGGAAAGAGGGACAGGTCCCAGCTCACTCTCGGGGGATGCAATTTCTTCTCATAGTTGGATTCACTTTGCCACTGAACCATCTCACTCATCCTCTCCTTTGAAGCCACAGTGAGGTAAACTGCTGTGCTAGAAGGGAGCTTTTCCTCACCGTCCCCATTGCAGAGCCTCAGAGCACCGATTGGAAACCCCAGCTTGTTAATGTACTTTCCTCCAGGCCTCTTCTGCCAAGGAGGGTCATCTCCCAATGGTGCAATGAGGATGTTTTAAGCTGGTGATCACAAGGTTTAAAGCTCCCTTTTGAGTATGGTTCAGCAAGGGATGGGTCCAGGGTCTCTGCCCAGTGCCATTCCCTTCATCTGGCCAAAAATGGAAAGGAAAATGGTTTAAGGGTGCTGGGAGATGAGTGGCCATCCCCTTGGCCCAGAGGAGCAGGCTACAGAGGGTCGGCACATCAACACAACAGGCTTCTGACATCCTGACTGGACCAGAGACCTCCCTGCATCACCCCACCAGAGCACAACACTGTTTTTCCAGTGTTAAAAATGAACTGTGCTTTCAATCTTTCCTTCCAAGTTCAGACACTGGTGCTGAGGTTGCAGGAAGCAGATAAAAAGGATACTGTTCATTATAATCTGCAGAAGACGATGAACCTGATAATTCTTCCACATGAAAAATCAGTCACCTTTCAGTCAGGGAAAGGCATGGGCCATCGCATGCCTTAGCACAAAGCAGGAGGGGGATGGAAAATAACCAGCAGCCAACTTTGGAAAAACACCCAAGGGGTCTTCTTTGAATCAGCTGAGGCTTCAGCCCAAATCTTTCTGTTTGCTCAGAGACAGGTTGGCATCTCTGTCTGTGCTGCTGCTGCTGCTGCTGCTGCATGGGCTAGAGAGCTCACTGGAGCATGAAAGAGATCGTGATAAAGATACACTGGCTGCCATCCTCCTTCCACTGGAAACAGGCTCAACTTCATATCCAGATGACATCTCAAACACCAGCACCAGAGAGAGGGGAGGGAGGGAGTTGCTCTTTCTTTGCCCTTTCTGTTTTTGTTATTATTATTATTATTATTAGAAATTATTTATCACTAGGGCACCTTCTTGGGTATATAAATATAGGCAAAAGAAGTCCCCTTTCCCCTCCCTGCTTCAGTGTATGCACCTCATTCATGCTGCACCCAAGCTGATTGAATTGTTTGGTAGATAAAAGCCTTTGTTGAAGATTCCCCTGCATTTCCACTTTGTGAGCTAGTCCCGTGCCAGTTCTGCTTTCCAGCAATATCAGCTGTGCATATAAATTTTCAGACTCATCTGGATGAATCCTCTTCTGCCAGCCGGCTGTTTGAAAGCATTCCCTAAGACCACGTGCTATTTGCTCTGCAGAGGCTGGCTGGCACCGACATTCCCCAGGATGCTGCTGTCCTGCCAGGATGCGATGCACTTGTCACCATGATGGGGAAGGTGTAAAACACCTTCAATCTCCAGGGCTTGCCTACAGTGGGCTAGTTTATATGCAGGCCCTTCTAGCCTTTCCCAGGTGACAGCAGCTTCAAGATGGTCTTCTGTCAGCTGAAGTTCATAATTCATGCCAGCCTCATGGGAGGGTACCATGGGAATCGTTATGAAAATACCTTCTGTGTCATGACAGCAGTTATACTCAGGAAAACAAGACTGGGTCTTGCAGGCATCCGGCCAGCAAGAAGCAATGACCTACAGACAACCAGGTTAAAATCTGCGTCCCAGATGCATCATGAAACCTTTGGTGTGTCACTTCACTGGGTCTCAGTTGTCCCTCTGTAAATGTGGGAGAAGTAACAGCACTGTCCCACCTCACAAAGGCACTGTCAGGATGAATACTCCAGTGAGCGAGGTCCTCACATCCCACCGAACACTTAAGAGAAACAGTTTTGCTCAACAAGGCAGTATAAGCAAAACCAGGGATGGAAAAAAGGGTTTTCCTGCCCCAAAGAGGAAGGACTTTGGGGAAGAACAAGGGAGACATTGCACATCCAACCAACCCCAATCCAAATTGTCATTCCCATTCATGTTTATGAAGTGCTGAGGTCTGTAAGCATTTTCACAAAGACTTAAAGCTTGGCCAAACACACAGGAATCAAAAAGAAATTGTGAAAACTTCATGGTTATGATCACAGCATAAATACAGGAAGCAATCCCAGACCACAGCCCATACCTCATTGTCAGACGGAGATAATCATCCAAGCAGACTCCCAAGTAGTGAACTCCAGTGACGAATGGGAGGCAGACCTCCTCATGGACATGGGAATGCAGGCATCCTGTGTGATTTCTGCATGAAACCATAAATCATCCACAGCATTATAATGGCTGGAGAACAGATAAAGGCTCTCTGTGAAGCTGAGCAGCAGTCTGAGGCCTCCTTTAAATGCAGGAGTTGACGTCAAGTAGCTAGCGTTCAGTTAATCCACATGGTCACACCAATTGCTTGTGTGAAGAGTCTTATTGTGTGAGGAATACAAACCACAGCACTGGTTTACCACCTTCCTCAGCTCAAAGGCAATCCACAGTCCCTCAACTGAAGAAAGCAACAAGGCCCAGGTGACCACCACTGGACTACACTAAAAATGAGTCCAGCCCAAACTTGCATCTACAAGCAAACTTGGTCGCACAGCTTTTGGTTTGGAGTTTGCTCACGTCTGGCTGGTTTCCCTGAACAGACCAGCTCCTGAAGGTGCTAAGCTGGTATGATGAATGGAGCCCAGCACACAGGAGTAGTTCAAATACAGGTTTGATTTCCCTTGCTTATCAATACCTGTTGCTAGGCAGGGGAAACGTCACTTATCCCCTCCATGCCTAGCTGCCTTTGATCATATAGAAAACAGAGAGGACACCTAATAAGTAACTGTATGTGCTCCTCAGAAAAGAGAAGTGGAAGTCACTGCACTTGTATTGCTTCCCACGTCTCTTAACCTACACTTACACAGCCTTTCGTGTCCCCAGAATTATTGCCCTCTGATGCAGCATTATCCCATGTTGACTTGTTGTCATATTCATGGCAGCATTACATTCCCTGGGGAAAAAGGGCTCCTGGCAGTACTGCTTTGAGAGACCCTTTATTATATTGATGCCAACAGAGATTGCCTTTTTGATAAATGAGCATGTACCTATGAATAAATACAGGAGTACATTTTATATGTATTGTATATCTGCAGTGACAGAGTAGAGGTTTGTGCAGGCGTGTGCTTTTAATATGCATGGAGGACACAAGGCAGCAGTAACTGGCAACCATAGGCTGCTGCCTATATATTCCAATGACAAGTGGAGGATCCCAGACAGCCATCTAGACAAGATGTTTCCATCGCATCCCTTTTTTGCAGCAGATGGGAGATACCCACTTGGCACTCTGACTGGGTAGGATACTGTTTGGATGCAACAGGACCTCTCTGTGAAAATGAATTTGCAAACTCAGCTATGCTTGCCTGTCTTCTGGTCTCTCCTGAGGCAAGAAAGCTAAGGGAGATGGAGCTTTTCATGTATTCCCAGACTGACACAAAGAAGAAATTGCACATGGAAATTATTGACTTCTTGGGAGATTTTCCTGGAGGCACTGTGTAAGTGTGGGATTGTCACTGAGATGCTTTGGTGTACACCAATGGTTGGGAAGAAGCAGGTCCAAAATGGTTCAAGGAGCAACGCCAGACTCCAAAGCCCATTTTGGTTGCCCAGACCTCCAGATGAATGGCACCACCTCTTCTACAACCCTGGGCCTGAGAGCCCACACCAACCAAGCAGAAGTCTCTGTGTGCTGCCCTGTGTGGAGAGCAGTGCAGGAGACCACTATGCAGAAACAATCCCCAGCCAGAAGTCAAACCAGGGACAGAGAATATCGTTTCACTGAAGAACTCAAAGGGGAAAACTTTCCCTTAAGCGCTTAACTGAGAGGTGCCGGGGAGCCGATCCAAACCAGAATTCATCCTCTAACCCAGCTCTGCAAGAAAGGGAATTGGGAGGGAAGGGAGAGAGCACCTTAGCCATTCTCATACCTCCCCAAAATGAGCTCACGGTCCCTGGAGGAGGGAATAGCAGCCTGCCCCTTGCTTGGCACCTCCCTGCCTGACACCTTGCCTCTGCCTAGGGAGTGAAGGAAACTCATTTCCCAGCTCCTTCTGACCCTGCCTGAACGGCTCCTTGTTATATTCTCTGAAAAGTTTAGAAGTTGTCTTTGAATACCATAACAACAAGGTGATGGTTGCCAAGGGAACAGGCCGGGAGAAGGTCAGGCTTTTCTGGGTATTTTTTCATGCTTTATCTCGGCTGAAAGTTTTTCCACCAAATCAGATGGCTGTCTTTCCATCCTGGAGAATTAAAGTCATCATCCTGTTGGAAGAAGACTGATAAGAGGGGAAAGGGATAGCTCAGATTTCCCACACCTGCACTCCACATTCTGGGGGAGTTACCCTCAAAATTGCCTGTGATGGGAAAACACTGTAGTACCATCAGCAGTTGTGATTTCAATCCAGGGACATAACTAGGAGACCCCTGCAGTGATGAGTTTAGAACTGAATTTGCTTGGAGGCCATGGCAGAGGTGCAGAGTAAAAATATCCCCAGAGCATAAAATAGAAAACTGAACCAGCAACTTGCCTGAAGTAAATCAGCACAGTCCTTGGAGCTCTTGCGTTTCCATGGAGCTATACTGCTTTCACCAAAAGAAAATTCAGCTCTCCAGGAAAGATGGTAAAGCTGAGGTCTAAACACAAGGTCTCACACACCAGGGCATCATGCGGCCACAAAGTGACAGGGATTTGGAGCAATTTCTGCTGTTACAGGAAGCCCCAGACGTGGAGTTAAAATTGAGGTAGCTAAAGAAAAGCAGTCTAATGCTGCCCTTCGTGTGCTAATTGCTCAGTATAGTTGCCTCCTGGCCACAGAGAACTGGACCTCTGCTCTTTTAGGAGGGTGGTTATCCAATGACCAGGTTCATTTTTTGTGCTGCACATGGCAACTGTTGTGCTACTGCTGCTAGCAATATCTTTGATTTGCAGTGCCGCTGTTACCCCAACACGCTGCCTGAGTTAAGTGAGATACAGGAACCATTTTAAGTTCCTGGTGTATGTTGAATGCCAGCTGCTGCCAGTCTTTCTCCTCTAAGAACCCTGCCAAGCATCAGTGCCGCTGCCCAACACGCTGCCTGAGTTAAGTGAGATACAGGAACCAAGGAATGGCCATTTTAAGTTCCTGGTGTATGTTGAATGCCAGCTGCTGCCAGTCTTTCTCCTCTAAGAACCCTGCCAAGCATCCTTACCCTCTGCACTTCAGTTTGAATCTCTTTCAAAGTCCTTCATTAGGAAAAACACTTTTGCTAATGAAAACCTATAGCTTTGCTGGCCCCAGTTGTGAGTGCTGCTAATGGGGGGGTCTCAGGAGACCCTGTTTCTGTATAGCAGAGCCACTTGACATTAGTCAACATTAGTCAACATTAGTTGCCCTTCCAGTCCCTGATAGGGTCAGGCAAACAAGCTCTCCGTACTGCAAGCAAAGAGCTGGCTCTACTGAACATTTAAATGTCAAGACAGGTCAGCCAAGGTGTAATCAGCTCTCACAGCATAGCCATGAGCTGCAATGCTTTGTACTGGTGGCCAAGCAGACTACTGCTGGGAACGAAACTCTTCCCCAGCTCTAAAAGCTGCGAATGCAAATCAA
The DNA here is from genome assembly GCF_000699145.1 of Aptenodytes forsteri. Taxonomy (NCBI): domain Eukaryota; kingdom Metazoa; phylum Chordata; class Aves; order Sphenisciformes; family Spheniscidae; genus Aptenodytes; species Aptenodytes forsteri. Next base: position 10,452,247 of record NW_008795909.1, read on the forward strand.
AACTCTTACCTCCAGCTTGGCCTTCACAAAAGAAAGCCCAGCTAATCAGGCTGATCAGTCAATGACATATGGTTTTGAAATAACAGATTTTGATTTGCAGACAAAGGTGTGTTCCCAGCACTGAGGTGCTTGTGGTTTGTGTTGAAATAGATGTTTTAGTGCTGAATTGCTGGGACTGGGGGCCTTTGTCTCCTCTTTCTCAAACAAAAAGTCAGAGCAAGTAGCCTTCATGATCTGTTCATGCACAGCCTTCACACTCAACGTGTGTGTGTGGCAGGGGGGGAAGTGAGCAGTGGGAGTCTGCCGATGCAGGTGGCCCTGAGCATAGCCCTCACCAGCACACATTCATCAGGCATTGGACAGGCACACTTCCAGCTGATTTACTGGTATTTAATATTTAAATACCAGCTGATCATTCAGCCCTGGTGAGTAGATGTTCAATAACAGCAGAGAGGAGCCATCTCCTGCCAGCCCACCCAGCCTCCTCCATCACTTAATGCCAAGTGCAGAGCCCTCTCCTTGCTCTCTGGGCTCACTGGGTGACCCCGCCACACACAGCTCAGCTCCTCCAGCCCTTGCCACTCTTCCCACAAATCCACCCTGCTTTGCCCGTGTCAGAGGCCTCTTAGGATTCATAGTGTCAGGACCCAGCAAGGAGATTCATTCGAGATATCTCCTAAACAGGACTGACAAAGCTCTGTTCCCCTCCCATCACCCTGTGGGGTGAGCAACCTCTCCACTGCTGGTGTCCATATCTGTTTCTGTGTCATCTTTTGCTGGACAGCTCTTTAGCCTTGTCCATCTGTCTTAAGATTGCCCTTTCTTAGCAAGCAAGGACCCTGCCCGGCATCTAACAAACTGCATCCCTCCCTTCAGTGCCCTTTCAATAGTAATTCACTGTCCTGACACATGCAGCTGGAGCATAGGGGACCTTGTCAGCTTAAAAATCACTGCCACACTTCTGGGACTCTGAATCCAGCAGTACGTTAAGATGACTGAAATAGGAAGAGTTTTTGAAAATCAATTTGCTCTCCACTCTTTCTACCTCTTTGTTTGCATTTTCCATTTCTCTCAGCTTGGGGAATGAGGCTCAGTGTTAGGCTCATGTTTATCAGTGTTTGGCTCCCCGATTGTCACTTTACAGCCCTGTCTGTGGGTCCTGCAGGTGGCACTTGCTTTCCCCTAAAGAAATAGCACCCCCACAATTTTTCTTCCAACTCCTGTCCAAAAAATAAACAGTACAGGAATGTTTCTGATAGTGTCAGGCTTTGTAATAGTTCATTCATTTCAACCCTAAATTTGGGACTGAATTTGAGCTGGCAGTAGCTCTTTAATATACAGGACCTGTCTTATTACATCTCCATCTGATGCATATCTGGGAGCTTTCCCTCAAAGCTCTTGTTTAAAGGAGTATTATGACATCAGGAAGTCTAAAAGTACCTGAACTGCAGATGTGATAAATTCAGCAGGATGATACGTGCCTGGAATTTGTACTTGCCTTTTTCCATTGGCAAATGGCCACCAGGGCTCCATCCCCCGGGATAGCTGTAGAGAACGGCTAGTTTGATGAGCCTAACCAGCCATTGGATGTCACTTTGGCTCCACACTAATTCAAGGGAAACAGCATTTATCTGGCAGCCAGGCAGTCAGCTCTTCGGCAGCTGAGAGTTTAATTATCAAAGGTTCAGGCGAATCTTGCTCTTGCTATCTTCAACCAGCTGCTGCAGAAAAAAGACCTTCTGGCCCCATCCAGAAGTTTGTGAAGCTCTTGCAAGTTCCCTTTTGCTGCTAAGATGAGTCCCAGCCCATTTGCCCTTTCCTGTGAAAGCTCAGGGCTAGATGCCACTAGAAAAAGGAGATGGTGAAAATAATACAGTGGGGAAGGGCTCTGGGTGGATGGGGCTAAGCAAGCAGCAGCCAGGAACGGGAGCACTGGGCAGACTCCAGCTGGTGCCTTGATCCAGCCATGGGGGTTTGCACTGATAGATGGACATGCGCACAGCTTCTTCAAACTGCAGGACGCCATTCTTTCACAGTCTCATTCTGCAGTGACGGGGCGGAGCCACTGTCTGGCTTGTGTTCAGTCCAGGCTAGCTGTGTTTCTGCTCGTGAGCCTCAGCCTACGTGGTCTCAAAGCAAAAAGCAAGGGCTACACCTTCCGGCTCTCTGCCCCAGTTCCACCCTTTGGCAGTCCCAGTGGGAAGGCTGGGGATTGAAAAAGCAAAGCAAGATGAAGGCAAGACAAGAAGAGAGAAGTCTCTGTGCAGGCAGCCATTTGCACAGTATTTCTGCCAGAAGGTGCACCAGGAAAATAGTGAGCAGAAAAGGTGACCCCAAATGAAGCCACCTTTCCCTCCAAGAAGACAAAAGGCCAGTGTATGAGGAAGGTGGAGGAGGTGTTGGTGTTATGGGGGGATGTCCTGCTCCACTCTTCACTTACCTCATCCCAGTGCCTCAGACAATTGTCGAACGACTGGGTTCGGGTACCCCTGGATTCCTCTCCCAGCCTTGCTATCAACCACAGTCAGTCCAAAAACAGAAGCTGTTGATGCTGTCTCAGGTTCTGCTCAATATCCAGATCTACCACATAAGTTAGACACTCAAAATCTGAATGAGGTGCCATTTCCAATAGATCCTTTGCAGTTTTGTGGCAGGGATGTCCCTGCCCTTTCAGTCCCGCAGCGGCTGGTTAATAATGGGGCCACTTAAGTGCCTATCAGGAGAGTTTGTAACTAATGTGCTGGTGATGCACCTGCTTTTCATTATTCTCAGGCTCTCCGCAGACACAATCAGACACAATTGGCCATTCTCAAGGCACATTTATCTTTTGAATATGAAGGCAAGAGACTCAATTATCTTTTTCAAACGTAAGCTAAGATTCTGGTGAGCAAATTAGTTATCCTCTCCATTCTTCCTCAAAATGCCATCAGGAACCATCATAAGCAAATACTATCAATCACTATCTGTTTCGCCCAGTCTGCCTGAGCTGTCAGTAAGGACTCACATAGGGAAAAATGTTCTCTCCGCTCCACACCCAAGAAAAGTCTCTCCAAAGCTTGGACATGATTTTCATAGTTGAGACCCCAGGCTAGACGCAATATAACTAGGGAGCTCAGGGCATGTGTGAACCTGAAGGAGGTGGAAGGAGCAGGAACCCATAAATATCTATTACTGGTTGGAAACAAAGGACCCTCCCTGCCCCTTCCCCACCAACTCGAACAAACTTGGAAGCCACCCAGACAACTCCTCCAGATGGAAAAGAAACACACCTTGTAGCAAGTTCTTCCTAGAAACTCGATCTTTGGCTCCGCGTTGTAGTCCAGAGGCACTGTCACTAAGGCCGGGTTGCCTTGGGTGTCTCATTTTTCCAACCTGCGTGAACAAAAGTGTTTACTTAACACCATCTCTCCAGGGTTTCTTCAGCTCCCTAGTCTCCAGACCTGTCAGTTTACTTACCGCATTGCCAACTGCAAACTGATTAGTCCAGTCCCCCTTCTCTTGTCCCCCACAGTTATCACTTTTATTAACAGCAAGGGAGTGATAATGGGGAAAGATGATCAAAGCTGCTGGTATTAATGCAGGGGATTAACGGTATTTATATTCCTGGTCAGTGCACTCTCAATGTGGAGAGGGAACCACCACAAATCAGCCTTTTCCGACCGAGAGTTGCTGCAGCGCCACTACCTAAATAGCTGCTGGCTAGTAAGTCCTTTGCGGCTGGCTGAGGGAACAGCTTGCGCACTTGGCTGCTTCCCTCGCAACCTAAGGCGCCCAGGCTTGTATCCACAATGGCATGTAGGAACCTGATCTTGGTTTCAAACTGCTCTTGAGGTCTTGGGGGCAAGGTCCACTGTTGAGATCAAGCCAGCTGGTGCTGAACAAGCAACTGAACTGATGTGGCCAGTTCACGCTGGGTTTGCATCATGTTATCACAGGGCGGGAAAACACAACTTACATCCTGGTCTAGGACTTTGTGGGAAGATCAGTGAGCACCACACTGGGGGAGGGAGGGAAGACAAAAAAAAAATTCCATGCCAGGTTTTACATGTAGGGCAGGAGACTGAAGTCCTCTGCAGCCATCTAGGTAGAATAGATGTGGTGATGTATATTGATTCCACTGAGATTCCAGCAGCCACTCAATGGCAGGCAGGGATGCGGGGAGAGGAAGCAGGACCAGCTGACCTTGGTCAGTCAAGGTTGCTGGCCACCACCAGCAAACCAAGGTGAAGAGGCTTCACCTGGCAGGGGCTGGAGACCAATGCAATGGGCAAAGAGCAAATGGAGAGTACTGGGATCAGGGGGACGGGTGAGAGACACCTTTGGTGATGCAGAATTTCTCTTCGTATGGAAGAATGAGGACACAAGGAAGCTATCCAATTCTCTTCTGCCTCCCCTGAGGAGTCTTTCAGGGGGTACATGGCCCTCATCCTCAGAAAGCCCACAGATAGCCCCCATTGCAGCACCCCCTCCCAACCAGAGAGCAATGCATGGATGCTCAAAGATGACCCGAGGAACCAAGACAACTCCTTTCCAAACCATCCAGTCTATGTAAGCTGGTCACACTTTAATACTGAGCCAAAGAAGTTCACCCAAAGCCAGGGCATTCTGATAAATAAATCTTCACAAAAGGCAGGAAAATAGATGTACTGCCCTCCAGCTCTGGGCAACTTTTGGTGTCAGCCCAGCAAGAAAAGGTCAACCTGGGTTTGATTTGCAAGTTTGAACACTGCCATCTGGGCCATAAGGTGCGTCCTCAGAGCTATCTGGAGACTGAATGGGAGCTCTTCTTCTTAATTATTACTATTAAGGAATAAGGATCTTAAACAATAACATTTGTTTGCATATAATTTAGGGTCATTACTCCCTTATGGCTGGCTAGAGTTATCTTTGACTATCTGCACAACTATTTCTTCCCCCCCAGCCCCTTGTTGTTCATCACTGTTTGTCTCTGCTCTATACAGTGTAATAATGTCATAAAGGTTTATTTATATCATCATCATTGGTTGCTGTGGAGACAATCATTATGTCACAATATAGGCCAGGGAGTTTTGGCTGAAGAATGAATTACAAAGGGGCCGTGGAGGTGACCTCTGCTGTTTTAGTGCACGCTCCCATCCTGCCACTCACACCATGGACCATCTGCATCCACACGCATGCCCAACTCTGCCTGCAGATGTTCGTCCCACATGTGGCCATGTGTAAACACAAGCTGACTTGCTCTGGCAAAATCTCAGAGCAGAGTTTTTTATCCACATAACAGGGCAGTGACAACTGAGGGGAGAGGAGACACAGTTGTGAACCCCATGAAAAAGTTGGAGTCAGTTGGGGTAAGGCAGAGGACAACAGTGATGCTACTAAGCCTCTTCCACCCACACCCCACCCATTCTTTAGCCTCTCCCCACACAAGCACAGTAAAAATCCCTCTGAAGCGGGTTGCAAAGCCCTGAGTGACCCATGGGGACTAATGAACACTTCACACAACCCCATTACTGTTACTCACTCATCAAAGCTGTTGTAGATCATCTCACTGTCTCAGGCTTGTAACATGGCTCAGCCAAGATCTACTTTTCTAGAGAAAACCTTTTGTCCCATAGACTGCTTCCAAGGTGTCCTGGTTTCGGCTGGGATAGAGTTAATTTTCTTCCTAGTAGCTGGTACAGTGCTGTGTTTTGGATTTAGTATGAGAATAATGTTGATAACACACCAATGTTTCACTTGTTGCTAAGTAGTGTTTACACTAAGTCAAGGACTTTTCAGCTTCCCGTGCTCTACCGACTGAGAAGGCTGGAGGTGCACAAGAAGCTGGGGGGGG
>NW_008795909.1:10458144-10560234 GCF_000699145.1 Aptenodytes forsteri
TGCTTTGTGTATTATTATTATTATTATTATTATTATTATTATTATATTATATTTCAATTATTAAACTGTTTTTATCTCAACCCATGAGTTTTCTCACTTTTACTCTTTCAATTCTCTCCCCATCCCACCAGGGGGCAGGGAGTGAGTGAGCGGTTGTGTGGTCCTCAGTTGCCGACTGAGGTTAAACCACGACAGAAGGTCATGACACCTAGTACAGTATAACAGCAGCCTGTCATATAAGAAGATGTGGACTTCTTATACACTCCATCTTCAGGATGTGTTTGTCAGCAGGTCATGGTCGACCTGTGTCTTCTGTATAATCAGAAGGAGCAAGCAAGAGATGAAGGCAAGTGTTTTCTTTGTGTGCCTGCATCCATCCAATTTCAGCAAAATCACTAACAAACTGCCCTCCTAGCCAGATCTGATTGAAAGTGAATGTAGAAGAGCTGATTGGCATTAGTGGGCCCTGGATAAATGGAGCTGTTCGCCTTGGGATCATGAGTTCAGAGAAAGGTCAGTTCACTGTTGACCACCGTTCGTTAGCCTCTGGCAGTGACTCAACAACTTCTGTGAAATAAGGAGCCAGTCTTGGCTTGGGTCCCAGTGGAACGAGCCTTGGTGTCACTGCAGTTCTGTCCTCACTGGACTCTTGGCTGGCTCCACAGGGAAATAACGAAGCAATTCAGACAGCCCATCCACACGGCTTAGCACCTTTCTGGGAGATCACCCTGGGGTAACGCAGGGGGAGTTTCCGCTGTGTCTCGGTGTAGCTAGGCACAGAAGCAACTGCTGAGCTCCAGTTCTGGTTGATGGGTGAAGACCAGATGTCACCACCAAAGACTTAAAGCACAGAAAAGCTCAAACTAAAATGGAGGAGGTGGGAGAAAGGTCGAAATCTCCTGTGGAAGAAGTCAAGAAAAAGGCAACCAAAATGACTGCAGAGCTGCTGACATGTGAGAACAGGAGGTGGATGGTGAGGTTAGAGACTCATGTGAGGACCTCTCTCTGCCCCGTGACTGTTGCATACATTTGGTGTTGAAGGGGGGAGGAGAAAAGCCTTTTTCCACCCTCCTAGCCCCCTTCGCCCCCTGCCCAAAGTAGGTGCAGGGTCTGCAGCAGTAGAGCTGCCCTATAGCCCACACCTCTGTGCTCCTGCATTGCTGGGCCACATGAGACCCCACAGAGGGAGGGAAATACTGGCCAAATGAACCATTCAGGTGACCTCTGGGCCTTAAATTGAGCATCCCAGTATATATTGAAATAAATGCAGTAAACCAGGTCACTATCACTTGCGTGAAATTTGCTTATTGTTTTAAATCATCATTATCACCATCATAATTAAAATCAAGCAACAGCTTAAAGAAACTAATGAATATTTTTATATGTGAACTTATCACAGAAAGGGGGGGGGGAAATGGTAAAGTGAAAATGTGCCTGTATTGCTAATAAATATTATTGGAGGGACTCCCAGCTTTTCACATTACCACAGTGTGATATGACAGCCTATAATGGATTACTCAACTGCCCGAAGCCATTGTAGGAATAAATCCCTTTTAATATTCATGTGCGGTCTTTGAGAAAATAGATGTAAGCAGTTAATACTTTTCTATAGACAAAACAATGCAGTTTATCAAAACAAAATGTGTGCTTGAAAACAAAAATCGCAAAGCTCCTGGACTCATTCTTTTTTTGCAAATCAGAAAAAATAAGACCCCACAAAAAAAGACAATTTGGGGCACGATGGTGCACAGAAAGCAAGATGGGGAGGGACAGGATATTAGCAAAGGTCGGTAGAAAGGGGGAAAAGGTGTAAGAAAAGATAATGAGTAGTTTGTGAATCTGTGGTTGTAAACAGGGCACTGAAGCAGGGTGTTGCAGGAGGAAGGTGTTGGTTGGCAGTGGGGCTGCTGGTTGCCCCATAAAGCACTCACTGGGACAGGAGGGAGTATATGGGTGGCAGAGGAAGATCAGGTGCTTCCTAGGAAGGAGGCACAGTGCTCTGCGAGGTGCAAGGATGTTAGGTGATACTAGGGCTTAGCCGTGTTTACAGGAGGGTAAAGGATATAGTAAAAGAGGTGAACAGGAAAACTTGCGCGGGGCAGCTGAGGACTGCTCCCTCCCAGCCCTTCACTCCACCTTCCTGCTTTTCCTTTTGCAGCTGATCTATAAAACCTGCCAGGTTTTTATCTCTGGTTTGTTTGGGGTTTTCTTTCTCCCTTTACACAGTGGAACAAGGGAAGCAGCAGTGTAGAGGAGCCTTTGTGCCTTTTTGTGTGGTAGGGAGTGAGGGAAATGGAGGTTAACCCTTCCTGCCCCAGCTTTTTGTGGGCAGTCGATGCTTGGAGGAAAAACCAGAAAGCAAAACCCTCTCAGGGACTGGAGGGAATAGCTGCAGCCTCTTGGAGGTGAGAGGGCAAAAATGAGAGACTTGATCTTACAGAACCAGATGCAGCTGAGATGTGAACCCAACTTTTATTCGGACGCCATGATCTGTGGCTATAAATGGCTCTAGATGCATCTGAAACTGTAAGGGAGAGAGAGGCAGAAACTCTTCAGTTCCCCTCCCGCTGTGAGATCTAGGCAGCAAAGACAAGCTTAAATTGAAGCATCAAGAATAAGTAAGGCCCCCCTGGGGCTCATGCTGCTTTGATATCTGTGGCTGCCTGGTGGGCAAAAGAGTTGACTCACACATGCCTTCTGCTTGCCCGTGTTCAGACAGAGCCTGTGATGACACCCTTTGCCCCTGGCACAACGACAGCAAAGGCAGCTCAGGGTCTGTCTTGGATCAGGGTAGGCGTGGTCCAGGCTAAAGGAGACACCATGTTCTTGAACTAACTTCAGCTCAAAATGTAGCCCAAGAGACCAACACTGCTCTGAATGCTGCAGGACTTGGCCAAAGCCATGAGTCTGCAAAGACCCACAGGGCACTTGACTTTCTTGCCAAGAAAGCTCCATGGAGCTGCTTGGAGGAATTCAGGACGGCCACGCGTTGAACCAACCACAACACCCTGAGATGCTCCCATGCTTGAAAATACTCTAGCAGGGCAGGCAAGGGGCACTATTTTTTAAGATATCCAGTTTTACAATAGTAATTCTGATCATCAAGACAGGAAAAAAATACACAAACTTACCATGTTAGCATGTCAGACCAATCCACTCAACTTGCTCAGATTTTATTCTCACGTCATAGTTCATGGAACAGTGGCATTCCCCATCTGGGCAAAGCTTCAGCTGTGTAACCATTTGCATTGCCAGCAGTGTTGGAAAGACTCTGTAATTAGAAATATTCCAGGAACACTTGTATAGACAACGTTTTTCTACATCTTTATTAATTTATTGTAACGGAAAGCTTGTCGCTGTAAACACCAGGAGTGTCCCTTTAAATGCCAGATAATTTTATAGGCTGTATTGGGTGATATGAAAGTGGGCCAGTTTTATAGGTCACATTCTTCTTTGAAATGGAATAGGTCCAGGACACAATTGCGTACCAGAATGGGAAAAATTCCTCCCACCCATCTCCTTCCAGCAGAGCAGAGGTGTGTCTTTCTTCGAGAGGGAAAGAAAAAGTTTCACCTTCTAATTGTTATATTGAGTAGCTCATTGACTGCACTTTTTGTTCAATACCTTTTTTACCACTCAGATTGTCTAATCAAAGGCTTTTTCCTTCCTTGGTTTAGCTTTGCAGCCTCTAGCATTGATCCAAAACCAGAAACAAAAGAGGAAAACAGGCTCTGGGAAAAGAGAACACAATTAACACCCGAGCAGCTTCATTTTTTGGGGTGCCTTCAAACATTTTGCACCTCTCAGTCTATTCTTCCATTCTTTTATTTTCCCTTTTGTGTTCAGGAAGTTTCTTTAAGGAAAGCCTTTATCAGCAGCTCAGGGAGAAGATTAAAGCACCTGTCACAGAGAAACAGGTTACTTTTTGTGTCCGAGTTCTTAATCCACTTTATTAAAATGGTCCAAATCTTCCTTCAAGAGGAGAGATCAGAAGGACATTTCCCTGTCACCCCTGGCATGCCTTCCTTCCGGATACTTGTGCTTCATTAGAGGCTGAAAAAAAACCAAAGGCAAGGCAAGGAAAAGAAGTGAGAACAAGACTGCAGTGACTGGTTAATACGGGATGTAGAGCCTTCCACTTCATGGTCACTGGTACTTCTCTGGCCCCAGGCTGGAAGCAATTGAAAGCTTTTCCCATCTGAAAGACAATTGTGTGAATCGAGTCAGAGATCTCTGAGTATTTTTACCTTTGAGGTTCAAAGAAGAGAAGAACATTTGCAGTGAACAAAGCCAAACATCCATCCAGCCTGCTGTCCCGTTTCTGATAGCATCAAGGAAAGGGCACAGAAAGGGTGAGGATATTGAGTCTGCTTTGCTGTATACTCTACCTGCTCCCACAGACCTCAGGCCTGGTATTTCCCACTTGAAATGATGGATCTCTGTAGTTAATAAATCTTGATGGCTTTTCCTCCATGACATTGTATAATGTTTTTTTTTCTGAATGTCCATAATCCTTCTCTACACTAACATGGCCCTTCCAGAGCAAGGCTGAAGGACATCAGCACAAACAGCTGCTTGGGTGCATCTGATTCTAGAAGTGCCTATTGAGTCACTTTTGGTGATGTTTAGCTTGAAGGCTTTCATATTAAGACGCTTGGAAACAAAATGTGTGATTCCTACGGGCAGCCTCGGGAGATATCTTGGGGGAAACAAGCCTAGATCAGGTCTAAACCCCATCTTGTATCTACCACCAGCTCCTCACCCCGAGATGCTTCATTCCAACCCTCCCTTCCCTTCCCTTCCCTTCCCCTCCCCTCCCCTCCCCTCAGGCTTCTCGCATTGGATTTTCACAATCTGTCTGCCCTAATCCAGAGATATGGCCACAACATAGTGCAGGCGATCAGTGAGATGCACAGTCTCTGATGGTGGAAAACTAAATTGATAGGACAGAAACTGCTCCAAGTAGCCATGATACAGGTCTAATGAGGTAACTTCCATGATGGCTTTTCCATGTACCCCGTCTTGGATTTAAAAGGCCACTTGCTTCCCCTCCCCTCCTCAGGCTTCTCGCATTGGATTTTCACAATCTGTCTGCCCTAATCCAGAGATATGGCCACAACATAGTGCAGGCGATCAGTGAGATGCACAGTCTCTGATGGTGGAAAACTAAATTGATAGGACAGAAACTGCTCCAAGTAGCCATGATACAGGTCTAATGAGGTAACTTCCATGATGGCTTTTCCATGTACCCCGTCTTGGATTTAAAAGGCCACTTGCTTTGCATAAGTAGCTGCCGTTTTGTAAAGCAAGTGTATATGATGCAGACACTCCTCATGCTTCCTCAGGGTACAATTACTTTCTTATCTGTCTTGTACTGCTGTTTCTCTTCAGCTGAAGTGAGTTATCCAGTGTGAGACTGTAAGGTTAATCTTTTGAGTAGGGGAAGTGTAAAAGGGCTGGAGAAAAGCATGGCAGTCTAAGAGAACGTAGAACAAGGAGGTGACATCTTGGCAGGCAAAGACAAAGCTTAAGGTGTTCCTGAAAGACGACCATCGCATTTCCCATCAGTGCTGACTCATAAAATGTCAGGTTCATTGAAGGTGAAATACACAAAAACTACAGCTTGAGCAGTTTCATACTCCACAAGGCACCTATGCAATTGGCTTTTCCCAATTGGCTTTATGCATCTTGTCTCTCCTGAGTCAAGAGTATCAAAGTAATTTGATTTTAAAATGTGTCATCGCGTTAATAAAACCGCAGTTGAAGGCTACATTTTATTTATTATTCAAATTAGAGTAGCTCTTTGAGGCCTCCGTTGCAATGCAGCCCTGCTTAGTTAGAGACCATCTATCCACAACTGAAGAGTCAAGTCCCTTCTGTTCCCCACCCCAGAGATTGCCACATCACTGGGGAAGATTTCCAAATTGCTGCAAAGGTCTAGGTGCGGGACCCTGTTGATTTCCCTGCACTCCCGACTGCCTTCAACACGCCTTTGCAAAATCTCCCCAGTCAAGATGACTGGCGAATACTGCAAGAAAGGGAGCCCAGAGCTAAGATCACTTGCAACAGACTCTAGCCACTCAGTGTCACTGCTGTGCCTTAATCACAAATCATCCCTTTTCTGCTTTTATAGCAGGCATACTACTGCGTTTTGTAGCCACTGACACTCCTGTTCCAGGTACGGTACTGTACAGCAGTCTAGCCTGCGGCTATCTTGGTGTCCCATGTTTATCTAGTCTCTCCTGATAGCCTCCACAGAATATTTTCAAAGCCTGTTTTGGAGCCGCTTTGAATTCCCTTTGTGCTTAGAGATCCGCCTCGCTCTTCGAGCTCCATGCACCTTCACCGGCAAGGTTTTTAAAGCAAGGCCGTAGCTGGAAGTTGTCATTGATATGTGATGCAGAACAAAATCCAGCTCACTCGAATGCAGCTAGATTGGCTCAGCGGGGCTGACAATAGATGAACTGGGTCTTATCAGTGAAGGGAGCAGATACAACACAGGAGCAGCATGCAGGGAGCAGATAGGAGCTCTGCGAAAGCGGATGGCCTGGCTGGTGATAGTGGGGGGGGTGTATTTTTTTTTTCCTGGCTGTTTTTGAGGATGTTGTTTTAAAGCTGGCACCTTTCTGACCACAGCCACTGCATTAATGGGGAAAAGAAGTAAAAGTGACAGACAACCCGATGGAGGAGTGCTGTGACGAAAGGTCTCAGCGGGGTGCATTTGTCCGAATAAGCCACTGCCTCCCTGGGCGATTTATCCCTTGCTCCAAATGCATTTGCTGGATTTAATGACAAGTTGGTGGCATTTCTGCAATTAACCCTATCAAAGGGAGGTGATTTTACACAGAGCTGGTCCCATATTTCGTACCCTGCATTTTTTTTTTTATGAGGAGGGGGGCTGCCAGCTGTCTCCCAAGTCAGGACACTACAGTTCATGGCAGTAACAGTGGGTTATTAACCAAGTGTCTTCTCCTGACATCTGAAACCAGCACAGCTAAAAAATACAACCTCAGATTGTCCTAACAAGCAATCTCCAAACTGTAAATATGCAACAGTGAGAGAAGGTATTTCTTTGCCAGTGAAACACTTTAATGAGCGGATGGCTCAGCAAATCTTTTATGTAGCTGCTTTCCCCGCTGCGGATACTGAGATTTATGGTAGGAAGGGAGGGGAGAAATAAGCAACCGGGGGAGTGCGGTCCCTGTGTGGTTGGGTTCCACCTCATACTCTGGTTTGGCTGGTCTGATCCTTCTGCAACTCCCCTTTCCTTGGATAAACCATTAATGGTCCCATTCACTGGGGACTTGGAGCCAGGAACGGAAGTAGCTCCCAGTGCCAGAAATCATGACTTGGCTGAGACAAGAAGGAACAATCCATCCTTCCAGTGGGGGTACTAATGACATACACCCAAAGCTTTTAAATATCGAGTGCTCTTTAATACTGATGGCCTCTTTTGGAGAGAGAGGAGCAAAGGACAGAGAGTCAATGGAGATGATGTATTTTTGCAATTCTGAGAAGCTTTTCCATATTCCCTTCCAACGGATAGGTTCTTAAGCTCTTTATCCTTCTGTCCAATTAAATGACATTTCTGATGAATACTAGTCCCAAAACCAAAAACACAATACCTGGAGGAATGAGATCCAAAAGAAACAATCTTCCTTCCTGACGGTGGTGGACTAAGAGGCAAAAGAATAAGCCCAACATGCATTTTCCAGAAGACCCTTCCTAATGATCATAACCTCCAACAGCAAAGTCCTTTCGCAAAACACAATCCTTAGAAATGCTATTAATAGCAAAAAAAACCCCCACCGAAACAAACTATACAAAACAGCACGTTCTCTTACTGATTTACAAGCCCTCTGAGCTGGTCCTTGAGCCACCTTTCCTGTCATGATGAAATTTTCACTCCCCTTGGACGTGAGGTCCCAGCTGGAGGAGAAAGCTCACACCCTGACTTGCCCATTGGCAGCAACGTACTCATCTGGGGAATCTACTGTATCGGTGATAGTGTAGAGCAATCCTTGTTCTGACACCGCACCATATTTTGAGCAATTTAATAGTCATAAACCCAATAACAGTCACCTTCTGACTTTGGAAAAAACCCAAAACATCTCTAAAAACTGTTGTTGTTACCATACCTTGGTGTTGCAAACTGATCCATTCAGTCTGTTAGTTGCTGGGAAAAGGTTTATCTAACATCATCTCCAAAAGCACTTTCTGATTCATACTTGTTTGCAAAGGCTCTGAAAAGAGATCAGCCAGACACGGAGACTTGAAGAAAGCTCCTGAAGGAATGTGAAGGTCTTGCTGTTGAGGACACACAGATGAAAACATCAGCAGAATACATAAGATGCTTTGCACTTTCCTTATTTATTCAAAAAGCTATTTTTGTTTATTAAAACCTAGTTACTAGCTGCATCTCGCCAATAACCTGGAGTGCTTGCTTGGTTAATTTAAGCAAGCAGAGCTTTGACGAAGTAATTTTACCATCCTCGGGGATCTGCCAGCTTATGCCGGTCTTCACTATTTCAGATGAAATTGAGTTAATTTTCGCTGAAATTGCTTCTTAGCAGACAAACACATTCCCCATCATTGCGAGCTTATGCCTCTGCAGCTCTATTATTCTTTAATTTACACACCCCGGCAGCGAGGGATTAATGCCTGAGACATACAAAAGGCTACAGTGTGGAGAGGAGAAGGGGAGGGCAGAGAGAGAGAGAGAGGAGCTCTGCGGGGAATAGGTAATGGTGTTTCAGTTTTATAGTCAAAACATTTAAAGTTTGGCATTAATAAGGAGTCAACTCTTGTTGTCCTTTCACTCTGGAAATGCATCATCTAAAGTTTCAAGGCAGAAAACATCTCAGCTGCTCAGCCAGGCCAGAGACGATGGCAGGCCCCTGCAAGATTGCCAGGTTGAGAGGGCAATCACCAGGATATTACAGACTGCTCCACATCAGGAACTGATTGCTGGGGTCAAGGCGGTGTGGAGCAAAACCGCACAGGAAGGCCAGATTTCACCTTTGCATCTTCCACAACGCTCTTGCTTCAAACAGGAGTTCCCCCGGGAAAATGCTGCTGCCAAGGCTCTGGGGATGCCTTCAAATGCCCAGAAATTAAAATACCAGGTTCTCATAAGCATCCAGACAAAAATATAACTAGTGCCAAAGCACCTACAAATGGGTGGAAAAGGGGGATTCCACTATCTGGCTTTTCTGGGGAGAACAGGCAGAAGTGCCAAGTTCAGCAGTCCCTGTAAAGTCTCTAGGGTTTTTAGGGTAGCAGCATTTTAAGCTAGTCCCTGCTGATGATTGATCAGAACAGCAATTATCCTTTTTTTTAATGTTATCACTTCAGTTTTTCTTCCTTAATTAAACAGCTAACCATTTCCTCTTTTATTGTATACACCTCTGAGGTATATACAGGTTATCAGATAAAATATGGCAATCCCATATCATGTGTTGGTATGCACATAACAATGCTGTAATGAGATGTTTAAACTCCTTATCTTCCTTTGAAGGCCTGCCCTTTCTTCCCCTTGCCCGACTACTACCAGTGCCGCAGCAGTGCCACAGTACATACCAAGATCCCACTCCACTGCCCACGCATCCTATTTCCACACAAATATGTTAATGCTTTTTCCTTGCTACCCTCTGCTCATGAGCAGCTATCTATCAGCCTGTGTTATTATTCTGCCTTCAAATCTTTTCTTGTTTCCTCCTTCACTATGATGCCTACCAAATCTGGACACCACAAGGAAGTTGCTGATGTGCTTGACCACTGCATCTCACGCTAATTTATCTCATTGTTGTCTAACATCCAGCTGTTCTTCCTGGCTTTTTATTAGATGGTAAGCTCTTTGGGGTAAGGGCAATCTTGTGCCTTTGGCTTGAGCACCCTGTCATCACGGGTGCATGCCGTGAAGTCTACAAATTTAGCAGCAAAAAAATAAAACTCTTGGGCTCCAAAGCAGGGCAACTGTATGAAATATGTTCTTATATTTGGAATGTGTATCTTGTGATATACAAGAGACCAAACAAGGAGGGTCCCTTCCAGGCAAGAACTCTTTGTGTCTTCAGCCTGAGAGATAATCGAGTGGGATATTTTTTGCTATAGAGTATAACAGACCTCCCAGCACCCATGGCAAACCAGTTTGCCTTTCAGGGCTCCCCAGGGATCATTTTACCCTTCTGCCAATGTCCCAGGTGTTTGGCTTTGAGGCCAGTGGAAGGAATATGGTTTTTCTCCCTAGTCTGTGGGCAACACTGGCCCCTTTCTACCACCGGAATGACTACATTTGAATCTGCCTAACACTAACACATTAAGTTTTCTTTATTTGATAACGTTCCCTCCTGAGGACTGTCATTGGTAGCTGTGGATAGGATAGCAGTGGGGAAGGAGGTCCTAAATACAATTCATGTTGAAGAAAATGAAAGGAACTCTGGTTCCCTCCAGAAATAACCTCACCATCTTGCAGGGCTAGCACCAGGTCTGCTGCATGGCTGGGAAATCCTGGCCTCTGGAGCAAGTCTTTGTTGAATCCAGGAGTAGGTCATGGTGAGAAAGGAGATGTTACTGCTTTGCATTAAAGAGAGACTCACGAGAAACTCCTGTGCAGTCAGAGCAAGACCAAATCTGAGAAGAGAAACCCCCTCCCCATTTGCAGAAGAGGGAAGGGAGGAAAGAGCAGGAGAAAAACAGTTACATTGAGGTGAGTGGTGAATACTAAAAAGCATGGGGCACTTTCAGCCACCTGCAGCTGGGGTCCAACTTGTATCGGCTGGTAGAAATTCCCTCTTGGATCTGCATGACTGTCTCTTGAAAACAGCTGAAAATCAGCCTAAAAGTTATATTAAAATGGTGGTCTAGTAGGGCAGGGTAGCACCAGCAACACTCCGACATCAAGGATGAGTGGGACCAGTGGCTCAGGCAGGTATACTTTGTCCTCCCTCTGCCATCCAGGAGCAACTTCTGCCATTTTCCCAGCAAAATTATTTCAGAAATCAACTCCTTTCAGCTCAGCTAACTTTTAACCTCATGCATTTTTATACACTCTCTGCAAGAACGAGAAGGATATTTACATTTTTTAATAAGCTTGAGAGTTTGAAAGTGATTGGGGATTTATAATGGGTTTGTTTAGGCCTTTTTGTCCACTTGAATTCCAACTGCTAGTCTCAGGCCTAACAAGCAATATTATCTCTATGGTGATGAGGAAACCTCAACAGGAGGCCCTGAAGCCAAAGCAGAAAGCACTGGCATGTTTTGTTATGGGGTTGGGTTTTTTTTGCCTTTGAACCTGCATTTTAAAGCAAAAGCAGCATAACAAAATTAAAACAAAAGCAACTTCCCTCCAGCCATCCAGTGCTCATAACTCTGGCTTCTTCCGCTGGTTCTCCCAGGGGCACAGTGTCTGATCTCTACCAAGGTGTTTTTTTGTTCCTGGCAAAGATTTGCATTTATTTGTTCTATTATGGTTCTAAAATGATCTTAATCCTGATTTTTCTTTTGGGGGAATCAGGTGCTTGGTGGTAAGGATGGAATTAACCTGCAAAACTCAAGGTCTGGGATCAGATTCCTGCAACTGAATCTCAAGGACTCAGTTCTGCTTATTCCTGAAATTAAAAGATAGCTGTACCGGGTGGAAGAGAGAAAAGAGTGAAAGCTGAGAAGGGATCTGATCCAGTTGCGATAATGGGGTTTTCAGTGAGGACTGCTATCAAAAACAGAGACTCCTGGGAGTCTCTTTGGCTTCCTTGACATTGCTGAGGGACACTACTGAGACTGCAGCGCTGATTTGTCCCAGGCTCCTCTATACAAGGGCTACTGACATATTACAAATTATATGCTCTGAGCCTAACTTTCAAACTGGGTTCTTGCTTCTTTGTGCCTCAGTTCCCCACCTACTTAAGAGAAGAAACAGCAGCGCCTGTCTTCTGCAAGAGTAAGGATATAAATGCAACAGAGATCAGCAGGACTTAGTGTTGAAGTAGGAAGTGTCCACCAAAACCCACAAAAAACAGTGATAATGAGGGAAAAAAAAAAAAACAGGACTAGCCTGACACCCCTGATCAGCAGACATCAGCACACGGGTTCATTTCAGCATAAGCGAGCACCAAGCAGTGGTGCCAGGGGACATACCTGACTTCGTCAAGGGCAGAGCCTCTCAGTTCACATCTTCTCCACTCTGTGCCTCAGACCTCCATGGCATGCAGGGCACACCAGCGAATCGCTTCCCACACCCCACGTTGCTATTCTTTTCTCAGAGCAGCTAAAGCTGTGGAAAGAATGACCTTCATAAGCAAAGCAAAAAGGAGTAGAATTGTTGCCATTTGCCATTGCTCTTGCTTGCTCTTCACTGTGTCCTTTGGGTTGAAACCCATACAAGATATACAGCCAAGGGGTAGCTTTCTCCACTGGGTCTCAGGCATGGGACTGTGCAGCCTTATTTCCTTCCCTTGTGGAGCAAAGAGGGACAAAAGGGACAATGCCTGTTCCTAGTGTTTCCTAGCTCCCACAGCCCCAGGAGGGGCTTCTCCAGCCCCCTTGCAGCAGAGAGCCATAGGAGCTGTTCCTTGCCCTGGCACCAAGACCTGGCACCCGCGGCGGTGCTGCCCGCTCCTTGCTGCACCCTCCCAGCACATGCATCATGTATGCAATGATGCACTGTGGAGGGCAGCAGGCAGGGAGGGGGCTGCGGGCAGGCAGCTACGGCTGGTGGGACATATGGAGGGAGGGCTGGAAGAAGAGTCAAAGACAGGGAGAGGAGATAAAGAGAGATAGGATGGGAATGGGAGAACGGCAGCAGGGGGGAGAGGGGAAAGTGGGAAATGAATTGAAATGAGTTAGAAAATTCCAGGCAGACGAGCTTGAGCATTCAGCAGCTGAGATGTGGGGCTTCATTAGTACAGACCGACGGAAGATAGAGACATTAAGGAAGGAAATGTGTGACTCACAGGGGAAAATGGGAAAAACAACACACACCGTAGCAGCTGCTCCGTTTACTTCAATTAAAGAACAGCTCAAAGGGTATGTTAAGGGGAAAGGAGGGGGAAGCAAACAAAGGCACAAACAACAGAAAAAAAGCCAACCAGATGAAGCAACTGTTACCCTCAAGCACCTAAATGAACTGACTTCGGCATTTGAACATGGAGCCAGTGTTCCTCACCCTGTGCCTCCAAACAGGGGCCAAGCTGCTTGCTCTGCAGAGCTGGGCTGCGGCAGGAGCTGCTGGCCAGGTGCTGCTGTGCTGCCCAAGGAGCGTGGAGCTGGGCACGGGGCAGACGGTACTCACGAAAATACTGTCCAAGCTATTAGGTGGGGAAGGGGAAGGCAGTTTCTGTCAGCGTAGCTCTGTGACACGTTGGGAATGGGCGAGCAGGGCATCCCGCTACACCTCAATCACCAGCCACAGTGTGTCTGAGCAAGGAAGGGAGGACGGCAGCAGTGGGTGCATTAATCACAACCGTGACCCATAGCTGAGCTGTGTTGGCCAAAGGGAAGCACATTACACTTGGCTCCAGGGTGGTGGAGGACACTGCTATATATATATATAGAGCCTCTCTATCCTCTCAGTGCCTCTCAGTGCCACCCCACAGCAACTCACCTGCCCCAGGCTTTGCTGCCAGCATCAGCTAGAGCAAGGAAGCCTCTCCCAGCCACCTCATCAGCCACCATGCCTGGCTGGGATGCGAACACTTCCCTTACCTCCTCCTGTGTATGAGGATGCAAAGAGCTCACTGAGATCGGCTTGTGCTGCTTTTCCAGAAAAAAAGGTTGACATTAATTCCAGCCAGAGACTTTAGTTATTTCAGCCACACTGGACACATTGGTGGGAATATCCTGGCACTGGGCAAAGAGAAGAATGAGCAAGGTGACTCCCGTCTCTTCCTTCCTCTGCTAATTGCCAACGCTAATTTCTCAGACCTCATGAGCACTAAGAAATGTTATAGTAAAAATTTCATGGATTCCAGTGAATCCCGTTTTCAGCTTTCAGGTGATAAATGTTGAAAGTGAAGAATGGAGTGGACCCAGAAGAGCAAAAGTGAGACACAGGAGAAGGAAGGGATGGAAGAAACTTCCACTTCTCTAGGTGTTTTCTCCTTGCAGCTTCCACCAGGACAAAAATGTGTTAAGAATTTATAGGGGAAGAAAGTTTTCTGTTTAGAGCCCACTAACTGCCATACATCTCTGCTTTCTTTACCGGTTCCCTCATGTAAGAGGTTTATCGCTTTGCTCCAGCTGTGACACTGGCCTGCAAGGTTTAGTTGCTTTGCTTGGTTGACTGAAGCCTCAAATCTGGAGGCTACTGGGTCAGTCCAAACTCATGGCCTTCCCAGATGATCAAGACAGACCAATTCACAATGTCAGAAAAGGTCTGCTTTCATTTTTGGTTGGGGAAAATCTTTGTTCAGATTTTATCCTTCCCTCCTTATCTTTGTGTATGCTTCCCAATTCCTGGATACAGCAAATCCATGACCCTTGGCTGACTCATTCCCTATACGAGCATAGCAGTGGATTTCATGACAAAGTCCCATGGTCTCAGGATAATTACTTGCCTCAGATGGAGCGCCTAGATACAAGCAAACTCCCAAACTCCTGACATTTATCACTCTAAAGAGCAGCCAGAGGAAAAGCGGCCCCTATCAGATAAGAGGTGTCAGTCAAGATTTCAATGTAGTCGGATGCAGCTAGAAAGGGACACATCACAGTATATCTGCAGAACGAAGCATGGTGAATGTTAAATCTCCACAGTGTGGGAATTAGCACAATGGATCCCATCTCCATATGTGATAATGGGAAACTCCTAATTCTCTTATGTGAACTTTAATGCCAAAAAGTTGCCACAGAGAACCACCGAGGACACAAGGGCTTTTTCTTCAAAGCTTCTGAGATAGGCAGCATTAAACGCATTTGCTTTGAGCTGGCTGTGTGTTAAGCTTCCTCTCTGTCCCTTCATCTCTCCCCAATCAAGCTGTGTCTCAGTCAGCACCCAGTTGTTAAATTCTGGATGGATTAAAGAGCATAAGAAAGTGCTTTTTTTAGGAAAGCAATGTTTATCCATCACTCATCTGGGTGAGTGTTAAACTTCAGATCCTCTGCTCCTCTAATGATCGTTACATGGCGGTGCATTCAGAGTTTTCGTTTTGCACAGTAGTGGGGATGTTTGATCTAAAGGCTTCTCTTTGCCCAAGATTAAATCTGAATTTGGATCATCCTTTGGGGTCTAATTGCGTAGGATTTTGGTGGCAGTGCAGCAGGGCCACAGAGTATATTGGCAGGAAGAAGAGGACAGGAATTCCCCAAATGACCTGACAGAGCCCAGAAGATTTCAATAACATTTTGGGTGGAGGAGAAAATGAAGTTCAACGACAGAAAAAAAAGCTTTCCTTGCTCAGTGTTAAAAATGAAAAAAGAGGGAGGATAATCTCTCTAATCAAATTCCTATAATTCATGAAGGCTTCCAACTAATGCCAACTTAGAAGAAGCATTGACCGGTTTCAGACCCCCTCTGATGGAGACGTGGGTGGACAGGGATCAGACTGACAGCAAGTTCCTCAAAACTGCAAAGTTTCGACACTGCATTAGGCATAATTACACCTGTCAAAGATGACATACTCCTGGAAATTTTCTGTTGCAGAGCTAATGGCAGAGGGACTCTTGCAAAACCCTCCACATAATTTCTGGATGCCTCAGACCTTCAGAAACTATCTTGACAGGCAGATGATGTCTTGCTGTGCAACAGGAGGCTCTGGTTTAACTACAGGTGGTGTTGGACCAAACAGTTTGAAGCACCTTCGCTTTTCGTGATCTGGAAAAGTCCACTTTTTGCATTTTGGGAGTGTGACCACTTACTGAGATACAAGAAATATGTCATAAAATGACCACCTTCCCATTAGCTCCTCTGATCTGTCACCTCCAGTAAAGTGCAAACAATTTAACACAGCAAGGAAACACATGATGCTACTGGGCTGCCTGGAAAGATGAATACCTGGTTCCCCCCTTCTGAATGCTTCAAATGACTTCTATAAAAAAAAAGGGGGATGTTTTCCCAAAAAAAAAGTATCCCTGTATGGGACCCAAGCACAGCGCTGATGGTAGCCAAGAAATACATGCAATAGCTGCAATATCACTCCCTGGTTCAACTCCTTGCCAGTCCAGCAGTGCAAAGATGATGTGAAGATCCCCCCAGAACAGCAGCTTTCCTCCCCACAAAAGAAAACTCAACCAGATAAGGCTAAGTAGGAAGAAAAGGCCTGTGTCAGAGCAAGACAGAAACCACAGGGCTTGCTACAGCTTCTCCTCAGCTCTTATCCTAGTAGATTCCAGTGCCCGCCCTACCCAGGTGGATCTGGAAAACTGTCTTAGAGATCCTAGACGAAGATAGACTATGCCATGTACATATTAGCGCGAGCCAGAGCTAACACACACAGGTACATCAGCATTGCATCAGAGCCTGCTAACCACGCTGCAGACGAGGCTGTTTTTCCTGCCCAGTGGCACTTCTTTCATTGCCACACCACCACATGCTTCCAGCTCCAACTTCACATGCCCTGGGGAGCAGGAAGGTCGGCACTTGGTGCCAAAGGATGAAACGTTGAAATTCTCATCCAGCTGAGATTAAATTAAGGGAGAAGGGATGGAGCACGCCAAACGCAGTGAGCCTTGGATAAATGCTCATTGTCTTCACTGGGAGTGGGGTTTGAATGAGGAGAAGTTCAGGATTTGGCAGACTATGTAAAATGTTGCAGAACGACTGCTATGTGCATGCAGCTAGTTTTCATGCATAATATATATAGGAGCATACCATATGTTTAAAGCATCAGGCAGTCGGGCCAATCTTGGACCATATTATAAAGCCTTCCTACAGTGTTGCATTTGTTCTAAACAGATGCTTTTCTCCTTGCCCCCCTCCTCCCGCCCAGCTTCCCAGCCTGCCAATGCTCACTTATAAGGAAACCAGGTGTCCATCTTTAAAAAAAGAAATAAAACAGTATCCAAAGGAATCTGTCCAGGAGGAAAGTAAGTGCCCATCTCTGCTATTTTTGTTTCAATCAGGAAATATGTTGCCAAACAAACTAACAAACGGACAAACAAGAATGAAAACAAGAAAAAGAGAGACATGAAAACTCAGAGGAATTAGGTTCTGAATTCTGCAAAGCCAAATGCTAATCATGCCAGTCCTCAAATGTACAGAACAGATGAATTCAAGAATAGAAAGTGCGCCAATGATAGCAGATACGCTCTGGATGAAACATGTCCTGCATTGGTTATGAGAAGGGCTGGATGCTCTTGTCTTTAAAGTGTATGGTTTGATTTTATATTAATTCATCAGCAGCATCACAGATCTCAGGGGCTCGTCTCCGCTCATTATAGGTGCTTTGCATATATGGTTGGGAAAGAACCACCATCTGATTTGTCTCATTGCTGCTCTCTGCTGTTGCTGTATTACCCTGCTAGGGAGCTTTTGGCAGACCCCTCCAAGTATCAGGAGCTCTGCCGGGCCCTGGCTCAGCCCCAGCGGGTGCCGGGTGCCCTGCGCCAGCGCGAGCGGCTCTGCTGGCTGGGAGGAGAGCCCAGCATCTCCCAGTGTGCTGGGTGTTGGCAGCGGCTGGACAGGGATGTGGAGGAAACCCTAGGCCAACCTGCCTTGTGCACATCACCCTTAAGTGAGCAAGAGTAGCTCTGTCCTCCTGCAATCCTTCAAGAGACATTGCCTCCATCAGGCCCTGGGGGAACAGCAGAACCACCTTGCAGGTGAAAGCCAACAGGCTCAGCAGCAGAGCAGCTGGGAAACGCTTGCAGCTGGCTCCCTATCCTTTACACGGAGTTGCCTCCACTCATGCGAGCTCTTAAGGCCATGTTTTATATCCTAATTAAACTGAAAGAAAAGGAATTGGATAACAGTCTAAAAGATTTGCAAGCTACATCTATTTCAGAAAATGACTCATGTTCCCACTAGTGTAGCTCATCAGGTCCAGCACATGCTCTAATGTGTGGGACTAATAGATTTGTAACAGTGATATCTAATATGAGTCTGTTCCGGTTACATACTTATCATGGGTCCTCGCAGACTTTCCATCAAAGCTGCTGAATGAAAGCACTTTTTATTAAAGAAAGAGGGGAAAAAAAAAAAAACTCTTTGCCCATAAATCGCTCAGCACATTAGCCCCCAAAACAATTCACTGAGGCAAGGTCACATTTCCCTTACATTAATTTAGATCCTTGGAAAGTTCAATGAGATGAGAAGACAAGACAAAACACAAAAGACAGTGTCTTCAGCTGCCATGAATCAGCGTTGCTTCCCATCAGCTGAGAATCCAACCATATATCTAGAGAGAGCTATAGGAAATATATAATAATTTCTTTACAGTCTTGGGGTCTGGTAATGATGATCCATACATTGCTTTATTACTTGAGAAGGAAGGGAGTGACTGCAAGGACAGATGACACTTGGCAGGTGAGAGCAGGTTTTACAGCCCCATGGGAAAAGCCCTTTTGATTTCAGCGAGCTTGAGTTTGTCCTGTGGTGTTGGGGGTCACCACAGTTAAGTGGAGGAAAATATTTTGTTGCTTTGTTTTGTTTCTTGGCAGTATTTCAGTGGGACAGGTCCTGATGCCAATCTCAGGCAGGAGTAGGATGTGACAAATCAAGTCACAGAGGCTTAAGTGAAATATAGTCATGATGATGCTGTTCTGCCTCTCAGTTATCTCCCATCCGCTGCTCTGAACAGCAAGGAAAGCTGCCAGCTCTGAACCCTGTACCGTGTGCTGTCCCTTTGATACCACAGCTCTCTCCTTCATGTTTACACCCTTCAGATATTTTCAGGCTTTTTTTCCACACGCAGAAGTATGCGTTGTCATCTCGTAGCCTCGTTTAGCAGTTTGAGGCTTCCCACATAAATCAGTTTTTCCAAACGTCTGATCATTTAGTGATCAGAAGGCAGAAGGGGTGGTCTGGTCGCTCTTCTTTTAGCTTCCTGCCAGGTCTCATTATCTGGTCACGTTGTGGTGGCTGGGACCAAGCATCTCATTCATTTTGAGGACAAATCAGAACCACATAGGGAAGGGCTGTTTCTTTCCCACGGCATAATTTGCCTCCATGGAGGCAGACAATTATATTTGCAGTAATATACTATTTCAGACTGATCTCCAATTTGTCATCTGCTGGCACCTCAAGGACCCTTTCTGTACCTTACCTGGAACTGGTGGAAAATAGGTTGTCAAAACTATTAATTTCTGATATAGTTGGAGGGGGAGGATGTTCCCTGAAAACACCTTATGGTTTAGGATGAATTCTTTTTGGTGGAGGGAGCTTGATTTTTTAAATTATTTTTTACCAATCTTCTCCCCAGGGAAATAAGGTTTTAATATGCCTCACCTTGAGGCCTTCCAAATCTCTTCTTCTTGTGGATTGTCTCAACTATTTTGGATAGTGTTCCTGTACATACAAATATTCGACAGGTTTAACAACAAGCAAATATCAAATTACAGTAACAGATTTGTGGGCATGCTCTGGTCCAACTAGACAGACAGCTAAGCACTATAAAGTGTTCTATCAAATAATTATTCCCATAAAATTTCATTCTCTATAGTGGTCATGTTATCCAGATCAAATCCTTGGTCCTTCCTTAAAAAAAATTCTCAGAACATGCTTATTTTCCCCCTCAGGCACCGTTAAAACAAACCACCCCAGATCATGAAATAGAAATGCATTCAACCCATTATTCTGGGAAGAAAAAGCTGTTTCAGGCCAAATCCAATTATGTACCATGTTTGTAACTTCATTACAGAAAACCTTTGGAGCCAAATAGGTCCATGTTAGCCACCATGGGGAGTTTCTTAGCAAAAAATCTCTTATTGCTGTAGTCACTCCTCCCCGTCCCACCCTTGCAATGAACTCCAACAACTGGCAGATCCAAGTCAGTTGTTGACATGAAGGTGAGAAGTTGGGAGGTTGGGAGCAGCATGACAATTACCTGAGGCTTGATGAGATCTCCCCCCTTTGCCCACCTCTGACCACTGGCACTTCCTAACGCAGGGACCAGCTCCCGGGGCAGCGGCTTTGCAACCAGGACCCGACCGTGGGTTAGCGCTTCACTCTTCATCAGGTATTAAGCCCGTCACTGTACATGACAGCTCTTGCCGCTGTGAAATGCAATCCTGCCTCTTTATGGGCTCCGTGGGTTACCGAAGGTTGTGGGTAACCATAGAAACAATGTTGTAAAACAGCATGGGAGTTGACGTGTAATAAAGTGCTACCGCCATGCAACACCTGAACCGAGCCCTTCAGGAGGAGTCATTATGGATGCGGCTTGTAACGGGTTTGAGCAGGGATGTCCTGTGCAGAAAGTCAAGCGCAGGCTGGAGGATGGATTTAGCATGGGAAGGCAGGTACCAACCGTTAATGAAACTTAAAGTCCTTAAATTAAAGCCCAGAAACCCACTATATTTACACTGTTTTTCATTCAGCTTCTGAAAGGAGCAGGTGATGCTGAGCTCTGCTTCCTGTCCCCACACAGCTTTGGGGCTGTGTTCACCGAAATCTCCTACCAGCACATGTAGGACCCCACAAGCCTGGTCAGGATTTTCTGGAGAAAATGCTGGCTCTTCTTGGCCTGTTCCAAAGACCAGTTCATGGATGGAGGATGCCCTTCTAGTTACACAGAAGCAATTAAATACGAGATATCCTAGAAATAATGGTATTCAGTAACCTACAGTAACCTGCAGAAGCAGATTCACAGATCAACATCATAAAAATATCAGCTTCTCTTCTTTCAAATAGAAGTTGAATGCCAATGGTGCTCCAACAGACATGCCACACCAAAGAACTTTCAGTCTTAACACTGAGCTTCCTGACTGTTTCTTTCAAGACATTCCCATGAATCTCAGTAGACTGTGGGGACTGTAGAAGGTACAACTATAAAAGCCATGGTTTCATGAGGAGAGGAAGAGCAGATGCTCTTCCTCCACCTCCATTATTCATCTGTGTTGGGGACAGTCACCATCTGGACCTGAGATTTCAGGCCAGTATTATTCCTTCTCTTGCCATATCTACAACTTCAGCAGTAGAAAATAGTGATGCAAGTGCAGCACGGTCCTACGCTGACACTGGCTTCTGTCTGTAAATTCTCCTACACATGGGACATGATAATAAATCATACACAGAGCACGCTGATCGATTCTGGCCGAGCAGTATGTTAGTCTCCAGAGCCAACAAACCAGCACATAAATAAAGTTTCCTTAGTCAACGTGCTATGCTGCAATAAAAAAAGTTCTTCTGCATCCCAGGCAGGTCATTTAGCCTCCTGTGCAAGGAGAATGTCAAAAAGATACACATGTAGGCATTAGGAAATGCTCCCACCTGATGTTCTCAAAGTGAGCTCTCCAATAGCTCAACATTGCCCCTGTAGTTCTCCTAATAATTAATGGAAAATAGAGTCCTCTGGGAAAATTGTCACCAGGTAATTAATAAAAAAATGAAAACGAGAGAGCTAGAAGAAGGAACAGAGATGTTGCAGAAAGCCTGCAAATTGAAAGAGGCGGACTTACAGTTGTGATTTCCTTCTCAGTCTCAGAGGGAACATAATGTGTGCTCCACATTCATCAACGGCTCACCCAGGACTCTCCACTTCTTCCATTCACACTTCTGAAACAAGAGACATTGTGATGGAAATGTTCGCTCCTTGCCACGTTTCTCAATGGCCCTGCATGCACAGACTTGCTCTCACAGATAGGGGAATGGCTGTCAAGGACAAATCTCCAGAGCCTTGCAGGGATCTATTACCAGGTAATCACCTGAAAATAAAGGTTGCTGTTTGTTTTCTACCTGTGGGTTCAATCTGTTTATCAGTTTGATGGGGGTGGTGCATTAAAACGCAGGAAAGATGTCCTTTCTCTATAAAAGCAATGATGAAATGTCCTTTTACCTCAGCATCTCTGAAATGCCTCCCCAAAGAGTGAATGTTCTTCCTCATGCTCAAGCACGTTTATATCACTGCTTTTAAAGGAGACTAGAGAAGAGTTTAAAAAAATCCCAAACTTTCAAGGTCAAAATTGATGTCCTCTTGGAAAACGGGGCTGAGAAACCATTGCTGGAAATGTCCAGCGCCCAGCGCTGTCTCCACCTGCAGTTTGCCAACACAAGTGCCTGAACTATCACAGTTGCTGGAGAATCCTGAGAGGGAAGAGGATGAAGACGGATGGTCTTATGATTAAGCCAGAAGACAGGGATTCAAGGGATCTGGCGTTACTTATAGACCTGCGCTGACTTTGGGCAAGTCAATTAACCTCTCTGTGCCTCTGCTTGCCATCTGTGAAATGGAGATAAGAGACTTCCCTACAGCACAGGAGTATTCGAAGGAGACTTGTGCGTTTGACAGATGCTCTCATCCGATGCCAACAGGAGTCATGAGATTTCATTGACAGGAGAGTGATGGAGTGGAGAAGACCCACTGCCATTTTGGGTTATGTAGCTTTGTGAAAACACAATAGGTATCCTTTCTGCTTCCCTCTCCACCTCCTTTGCACCTGTCTGTCTTCCAAGGCACAAATGCTCTCTGGACAGAGCACAGGCTCAGATACCAGCTGTGGGAACCCACAAGTCTCATAGGATGCTTCCCATCCCTCCACAAGGGCTCAAGCAGATCAGCGAGGATTTTTGCTACTAAAAAAAAAGTAATGGGAGTCTCAGAAAAAAAGCCATAGAGAGGCCAGCCCTGCCTTACCCCTGTGAGTGTGGAAGTGCCTGAGGTTAAAGGCTCTGCTGCCCTGGGTCCCACTGCCCTTGTGCCCACAGGGCACTCGGATAAATCCCCACTCCTGGAGGGGCATCTGCCCATTGCAGCAGTGCGAGAGGCATCACAGCTGGCCTGGCTTGGCCATCTCTCCCACCACGCCGCAGGGGCTCGCTAATCCCTCCAAACCCTTTACAGCTCTGCAAACAAGGGAACATAATTTCCCATTATGTTTTTTGATTTCTGGATTTTTTTAAGACATCAGAAAAGAAAAGAATTCCTGTGCTTTCACAGGGAACGTTGTATTTCCCCTACCAGCTTCACAAGACAAGTTAAAGCATCTAATCCCGACCCTGGCAGAGCCTGCCTGACCCTTCTCTGCAAGGCTCGGGGGGAGGATTTCTTTCCCTCTCCTGGTTTTTTTTTTGGTTTTGTTTTTTGGGGGTGGGTTTTTTTTTTTTTGGTATTAAAATCCCAGTGTTATTAAAAGGAATTGTTCAATTGCTTTAATTGGCTCAGAAGATAAATTCTTCCCTCAGAAAATCCCAGGTTATTAAAAGGAATTGTTCAATTGCTTTAATTGGCTCAGAAGATAAATTCTTCCCTCAGGGGGGTCAGGGCCATCAGCAGCTATTTATTATTTGCATTGATTGTGAAGGATTTCTTTCCCTCTCCTGGTTTTTTTTTTGGTTTTGTTTTTTGGGGGTGGGTTTTTTTTTTTTGGTATTAAAATCCCAGTGTTATTAAAAGGAATTGTTCAATTGCTTTAATTGGCTCAGAAGATAAATTCTTCCCTCAGCCCGGGGGTCAGGGCCATCAGCAGCTATTTATTAGCTGCATTGATTGTGAAGAACAGCCTTTAAATGGAAATAAATAGAATTCTATAGCAAAGAGGATTCCATACAGGCTATTAATGTAAGACAGGGAGCTTAGTTTTATTTTTTATTTATCTGTTCCCCTCCTCAGTAGCTATCCTCAAGTTCCCAGCTACTTCCCATGTCTCCCACCAGCCATCCCCTCCTCACCATGGGGATTTCCTTACCTACATGAGTGAGAGCAGGCACAAGGGTGATGGCAATGATGGAGACTTGGATGAGCTCAGGGAGGCTCCAAATCAGGTGCCCAGGAGCCAGTGGAGGAAGGAGGAGTGATGGGGAACAAGACGATATGTCCGCATGCATGTACAATAGAAATGAGAGGGGGAGCAGAGCTCTCCCACTCTCTGGGGCATTTTTATTATATTTTCACCTTTTCCACTGCTCAGGGATCATCTTTGCCACTCCCCCGTCGGCTCCAGAATACATTTCATGGTGCTTGCCTTCATTCCAGAGTTTAATTGCTTGAGATTGTTACTTGTAGGCTGTTAATTTATTAAAACCAGATCTCCCGTATTACTCTGGGCCCAAAAGAATCATTGCCTTCTATTAAAGGCAGTGGCGCGTGCCCGCTTGTCTTTTTTCTCTGGTCACCTCTGTAATTGCAGCCTTCTGCTAAGATGGAAAACTCCCCCCTACCAGCTAAGCATCCTCCACAGGGCGGGTGGGCTGAGGAACACATACAGGAGACAAACTCACTCAGGGTGTAAACAGATATAACTTCTCTGATGTCCACAGAGGAGTGTGTGATTGCATTGGAGACACACAAAGCCTCTAAGCTGTTTGGGTCATGTTTTCCCAGGTGGGACAAAAAGTGAAGTCAGGGGCTGCTGGCAACAGATGGTCGCTGGATGCATGATGCAGATCAAACCTTGCCAAAATACAACGACGGATCCTCATAGCATCCAATGGAGCCAGCACTGCCCTCACCCAGCTAAGCACAGAAAGATCTTCCTTGGTTGTATGGGCCATCTTTTGAGTCAAATGCATCCCTCAAAGCTAGGCACTTGCACCATATACTGGTGCCATGAGCACAGATGGGATTCATATACCAGGAGATATAGAGAGATATATACACATATATGTATCTCTCTCCATATACCAGGACAGGAGGTATATGAGAACAGGTGTCTGATACAGGCCAGAAACTCCCCACTTCTTCTCAACCACCATCCCTCCAACAGGTCCCTCCATCTCCCCAAGGCTGCCCAGCTGCCTTCATCGTGCCCTGACTCGTCCCTGCCTTTGAAGGGTTTCCTTGGCAGTCCCATGCACACATCTGATCCTACAGAACTGCTCCATAGCATCTGAAATGCAGAAGTAGCATCCCTTAAGGCAGTGCCTGAGCATGGTTTTCAAACTCATAAAGGAAGGAAATCAACAGACAATTGGGAGATGGAAAATCACCATATATTTGAGATACTGCTGAGCAGCAGTGTGGGGGATGTCTGCCCCTCTCAGACTGTTTTCTGAGATCCTACCATTGTAAGAGGCAAATACCCCTCAATACATTACAGATATTGGAGTCAACAGCCACACAGCCCCCTCGTATCATGGCACAACCCATATTTTAGACACATAGTGTGCAGTCTCCCTCAAATTTGGTGTGTCTGATTCGTATCCTCACCTAGATTTGGCACTGAGCTTCATGGATGTAAAAGTGCGAGCCCAAACATGAGATGAAACCATCACCAAATGCTGGGACAAGGCACTGGATCCAGCCCAGCTGGGGGATGCCTTGTGGGGTTTCCAGCCTGCTATCAGGAAGGCTCAGGATTCTGAATCCGCCTGTGGTCCAAAGGCCACCAATGCTCCATGAGGCACCCAGACAGCCCATAACACTGTTCACAAAATGTGAGTGTCTGGGGCACAGGTCCCAGCACCTGCAGGCAGGTGCAGGCACAGACACAGGCAGAGGCACCAGCTCTCATTACCCACCAGCCGGCAGTTATAACAGTAGCATTACAAGAGTAAAACAATAACATTTTGTTTACCTCCTAAATAGTTAGCTCATTTTAGCACTCTGCCTCCAAATGCTAGATAATAACGGGATACAAGACAGGCAGTAGCTTTCTGTATCCAAAACAGTGTGGGTGCATCTGTGATTTTAAAGAAGTTGAGAGTTGCTGCTCCAGACTCCCAATCCTAGAAGTGGTGTGGATGGAGGTGGTGGTATGAGCTGTAGGTTGCACTGGATACGAGGACATCTCAGGGATACAGAGCTGGGGCAAGCTAGACTAGCTACTCTGCTGCCTGTGGACTGGCTTTGACCTACATTCTTTGAAGATCTGGTTCCTTGCTCCTGCAACAGCCTGTGTTATTCTAGGATTGCTTTGCTTTTACCTAAGTCCTTGATTTATTTTAAGTACAAATGTCCCAGGATCTAATCTGAGATCTGCAAGCAGGAGCACAGAGCAAAAGATGGCACTTACAAAGATCCAAAAAACCCATTTCATTTAAACAGGGCAGTTATTGTGTTTTAATACTGGAATTGATTATTATAAGTATGCGTATTGAGCTTAACAGCTTAGATTTGTATCTATTTCATCACTGTTAATCTTTGATAAATATGTTTTTAACAATCTCTAGGTATTTATTGAACATAAAACTGTCTTGTGAAATTGAGAGTAAGATTGCTAAAGATACTTATTGTACACTACTTCACAAATTCATTATTAAAAACCTTTCACTGAGGTTTACTTTTAGCCACAACATAACAGATGTGCATACTGCATAGTTAATCTATAATAAATATATTTGTAATAAACTATTGATATTTAACCTGCAGTAACCATCTTAATAAATATGATACACTGAAATGGCTATTGGGCAAGATGCTCTTTTTAGCTCTGTCAAACACTTGGAGGATACGGGGTGAGAAGGAAGAAAGCTGTGACCTGGTAGAAGGCAGTTTATCAGTCCTCCACAGCCCTCACCTACCCTGGCCACCTGACCCATTGCTATTTCAGTCCCCAGATCTCCAGCACCACATTCTTACATGGCTCTGCCATTTGATCTCAGTCCTGAGTCAAATTAACATTTGGCCCCAGCCGTCCGTATGACTCTGGCAGGCTGTGCGATACAAAGGCTGTTAATCCAGCTCCCGGTGCCCTCAGATGATGCTCTGTCTGCCCAATAGTTTTGCAACGTGGATAAACATCCTCGAGGGATCAGGAACAGACCAGAACCCATACCCCTGGGGTGGAAAAAACACAAGCTTTCTGAGAATATGGATCAACAGAGAAGCTCAAATGAGGAGATTTCAGCTTTGAACTCAGCAGAGGCCACCAAATGCCTTTGACACATGAACTAGGCAGGATTCTGACTCCAAGCCATCAGAGGCAAAAGACTTGACCTGCAGTGCTGCTTAGACCCCCTGGGATACTCTCAAAGATATATTTGTCATTCTTTGCATCATTTAATGACTGAGGTTAGTTGCAACAAGCCAGCTCTAGCGGATATGCACAAAATTTCCCTCCCAGCACTAATCTAATGGGCGAGGAGCAGAGTAATTCCTCCCATGTCCTCTCCTCTGGGTCCTGCCCCATTTGTGGTATGGCCACTCGTACAGGCCCTGTAATCCTTCCTGTAGGCCACTGTCTGATTCCCATATATCAGAGAGAGCCAAAGATCTTAACGTGCAACTTCTAATAGAGCTGTTATCATCTGCCACAAACATGAAATTAATGGTCCTACATCATAATCATAAATTCATACATAACCCCATGCACCAGCAAATAACTCTTTGCAGTGATACTACAATGGTAAGCTGATTTGCAAGAAGCACACACTACCCAGGAATCCTAATTAACCAGATTAACACCATCACTTCAAATCATGTCCCAGCAGTAGGACATTTCCGATTGGCCTCAGGCTGGAGCAAAGCAGCCAAATGAAAACCTGACAGCATCTTCGCAGGTCCAGCAGGCCAACCCTTTACTGAGGGAAATATCTGCTGCCCATCCATGCACACAAAGAGGGGAGCAAAAAATCTCACATGCATTTGTAGGTACTAACCCAAGACAGACTATGGCATAGCGGCGCTGTGCAACAGAGAGCAGTTCTTGGTTTCTCATGCATTTCCCAAATTTAACCAGCAGCATCAGGAACCCCTTCCTGACATGCTGGCTTGCTCCAGGGGGTTGTGACACTGCCAAATCCCCCCGGGGAGTGCCAAATAGTGCTTTGGATGAGCCAAGCAGTGGGTCTGGGGTCATGGAACAGAGCTGGCAAGAGAAGCTGGTGTGGAGCAGTCTCCACAAACCCCAGACCCATCTCCCTGAACCCACTTGTTTGTGCTGGTTTCCATTTGTGACTTGCCTGAGCTGTTTAGAGCTCAACACTTTTTTTCCCCCCTCTTCAGATTAGTCAGGTTTTTCTATTTCTGCCATGGGAAAAACAAGTTGTTATTTTGGGAGCATGTGGGATTCAAGCCCATGACGGTCTCAGCACTCCCTGCATGAAGGACGAGAGCCGCACCCTGCATGCCAGAGAGACCAGCTCATGTCTCTCTCCATGTTCAGCCTGGACAATAGGGTGCTGGACAATAGGGTGGCTCAGTTCCACCAGGGTCCTCATGTTGGGGCGTTGAATGGCTTTCGCTCCCCAGGCACACGGCCCAGAGCTCCCATCCCTGCTCTGAACCAATGCTCTAGAAGCTGGGGTGGCGGATTTGGACCAAGAGAAAAAGGAGGTTCCTACCAGAAGTGGGGTTCGAACCCACGCGGGCATGCGCCCATTGGATCTTAAGTCCAACGCCTTCACCACTCGGCCATCCTGGTGGGCTGTAAGCTCTCCCCTGTCCCACTAGCTTCTCCTCTGGAGGGCACACACCTCACCAAGCCTTCAAGGTCACAACCCAAGACGCTTCCCAAGCCCAGTGACAGCTTCCCCTCCTCACTGCCTTCTTTTATGTCCCCAGCAAACTGGTGGAACATCTCACTGGGAGGCACCAGGTCTCGTGGGCCATGGAGGATGGCACAGCCCCTGTGTGTCACACTAGGTCCTTGTGCAAGGACCATGGTCACTGGTGATAACACCGCCTGGGACCCTGGTGCAGGAGGGTCATCTCTGGGGGGTCTCAGCCTCACCCTGCTGGGTGCCCAGGGGGATGGGAGCAGCTCTGAAAGCCTGACAGCACTCAGCCAGACGCCATGCAGTTAAACCACTGTCCTTGCACCTTGGGTCCCACTCCTCACCCCCTCCAGTCCACATTTGGGACACTACTAGGGCATTTAGCTAAGAAAGACAGTGGGGCAGAAGAGTGTCTTTTTCCTTTGGGGTGAGGTACAGCTTTTCTTCTGCCATATGGGGAAAAGAAAAAAAAAAAAAACAAACACAAAAAATTCTGTTGAATCACATGGGATTCAAACCCACAGCCCCCAAATACCTATGCGCAGGAGGTCTTTAGCCCTTAAGCCACAGGAGCCTGATAATTTCTGTCTCTGATTTCAGCCACCCTCACTCTTCCCAGGCCAGCACCTTCACATAGGGACGCTATCACACAGAGAAACCTGGCCAGGCCTTTTCACCAGAGGATCCTGTCTGCTGGAGACATGCTTGGCCAGGCTGTCCTGGCCCTGTCCTGCTTGAAGATGAGAGCAATTCCCTCCTCGCTTCTCCAGGGACTGCTCACGACTGTGCCCTGGGGTAGCTGAGCTGCTTGGAGGGCTTGCAGTTGGCTGCTGCAGAGGTGAGAGGCACTGGCCAGAAAAAGGAGTGTTTCCAAGTCTCAAAAGAGGGTGACACAGAGCTCCTCAGTCAAGGAGGGGTCACCCTGGCCTCCAGAGCTAATTCAGGAGTGCTAGGAAGCAAGGCAGAAGGACCCCAGGCATCCCACTGGAGGATGCTGCAGGTCCTCAGCTCAGCAGAGGACTGTGTCAACCTATTCACATGCAAAAGTCCTGCCAGGAGGAAAATTCACCCCCTTAGGCGCCAAGAGGGGACAGCAACTTTCCCTGCTTCCCTTTGCCCTTCATATTACAGCTATCTACTATGCTGGTCTGTGTGTGCAGAATCGCAGCTCAGCATCCCCGGATGCCTCCAGCTGCATCACCCGCATTAATATCAAATGAAGCCATGCTCACCAAGGGTGTTGCGCTCACCAGCTCCCAAGGAATCTGCTCCTAATGAGTGACTTCAAAGCATTAATGAGCTTGCAAAGCTCTCCTCTTCGTTTACAGAGCTGGACTTCGCACGCTTGGCATTAAGACAGGGGTCACCCGCCAGGCGAAGAGAATGCATGTGCATGTTGGCGAATATAATATATTTGTCATCCTCTAAGAAGCAAAGATTAATCATGCCCTCTCCGAAAGGAAGCTTTTACGTCACATCTGCTCTTCACAGCATGGAGAGAAGGGACCTGCCCGCAAGGATGTCCATGACCCACACTGCTCAGATCCCCATAGCACCCAGCGAGCCCAGCTTTGCAGTTAACATCCCACCTTAACCCTTTGGGTCCAGGCTGGGAAATGCTATTTGAATTGGCAGCCTGAGGGATGAAAAAAGTGTTGGAATTGTGGTCCAGTGCAGGTTTAAGGCATGTGTGGAGGGAGTGATATGGATGTGTGAGAGAGCAGGTTTGACTGACACTTCCTGCTCTGTGGCATCCTCCCAGCACGGGCAAAGAAAGAAGATGCTGGCCCAGAACAGCAAGGGCCGCAAAATGCATCTGCTGCTCTCTCCAGGGACCACTCTCTCCCAGCCACAACCCCCTCCAAGCCTCTCTGAGCTCGCCATAAATCTCTGTGTTGAAACAGCCTCCAGTGCCTGCCTGGCTACCAGCCTAGTTGCACCCATGTTAGGAGCTGAGCCTATCTCCTGCTGAGCTAGGAGGAGGCCAGGCAAACAAACTGTGCTGAGGGACCAGCAGCCAGCCTGAGCACAAGCCTGCACGGGCACTGCTTGCCCTTTCTCTCAAAGCCCCTCAGCCCCTTTAGCCTTTCCAGAGCCCTCTCGCTGCTGACACCCTGGTTGGCATTTTTGCTGCTGCAGGGAGGCTTGGACGAGGCACGTAGCAATGAGATATCGGCTTGTTATTGCACCGCTGTTGCTGAACCTTCAGGGCAATCTCCATGTGCAGTCTACAGTGGCACTGGCGTGGGGGCAGCTCAGCTTTCCTTGCCTGGTTCAAACTTACCGTGACACATATCCAAGGGGGTCACTGGCACAACTTGGCTGTATTTAAAAATGCAGCCCCGAGCAGATGCTTCATAGGGTCTTCCATGGTTGTGCATCGTCCATGAGGTTGCTCAGCTTCACCTGCAAACCTGCACAGAGAGCTGGCTGGCACTTTGTTGGGTCTGGAGTCAGCCTTGCCTCCCGGGGGGGTTGTAACATCAGCTGAATTACCTGTAGTGCCTTGGATGTCTCCTATGCAATCCCAAGCCAGGCAGGCTGTACCTTGCTTGCAGTATCCCCATGAGATGACAGCTTGAAGGTGACATGGCTACAGGTTTCCAGAACACATGTTCTGTAAGAGAAAGACATTAATAATGTCCTGAAGTCAGAAAAGTGTCATCCTTTGCTTCAGAAATACATTGGCAATATTAACTGGAAAGCAGTTTCTCCTCTCACCCTTTCTCCCTCCAAAAGAGATCTCCCGGCACTTGGTGTCTATTCAGTAGACCTGTGTTTAATTTAAATAGCCACTGGAGACAACCACCATCCCACATGTTAGTACTGCAGCTGGAGAGTGGCTGATTGGTAATTAAGAAAAAGAAAAAATCCAAAACCTTAAAGTTATAAGCAAGGCAGAGTAAAAATGGCACTTTAAGAGATTTCAGGCCAAAACTTCTCTGCTTTACTGATGCAGGGGCAAAACCAATCTCTGCATCATCACTTTAGAAACTAGTTGGAAAAGAGAAAGAGTAGGACAGGGTTCTCCTCTGTGCTCCTCTTATGCCCTTCCTCTGCTACGTGAGCAGTTCAGCTTGTGGGTTATGACCATCACGAGCACTAAGTAACCCAAATGTTTGACACAGATCAGCCCTACCAGGGTCATCTTAGGTTAAGTGAGAGATGACAGCTCAGCTCCACCTTGTGCAGCAGGCTTTGGGAGGGGAAATTCATGCTGCTTATAGCAACAGGGCTCCTGTATTGTGTTCATGTAACAGTTAATGAGGAAGCTCTTCTGACTTTGTCAGGTTTTAAATACACTATTGATGTCCCACATGTAACTGTAAACTACCACATTTTGAGAGTAGCTGGAGTTCATTGACAAAAAGAAGAGTCGAACAGGGTAGCATTACTATTTAACTGGTCCTCAGTAGGTTTAAGAATAAACAGGCAAGCAAGCACAGAAGAAGATCACTCTTCCTTCCTATCTTTCCTCCCTCTTGAGAGGCAGTTCAGGAAATCAAGCCAGCCTCACTTTGTATTCAGAGGGTTTTCTTCAAGGAATGGCTAGAAAATACATGTTGTATTCCTATGGGTGAAAGCTTATACTCTGCAGAATTTGACATGATGCCCCACTGCTTGTTGGCTCAAGTCAGCCCCTGTGGAACTACAAACCTTATGGTGCTCTATAGCTCAAGAGGAAAGGTTTTCCACAAAGCTTGCAAATACTGGTATTCGGCCAGAAAAGCAGAGACCACTTACTGTGGGCACACAGACTGGATTAAAAACCAGTGGCATTGTGCAATTACAGGAGGTTATTTATCCCAGAGGGAAAATATGTTTTCTTTGTTGATTAAATTCTTTCAAAAAAGACAACAAAACCTCCGTCAAACCGAAAGCAATGCAGCTACCACAGCTAAAGTAGTAAGTCATGGAAAATAATGGATTTGTCTACTTTCTCCTGCTCAGGAATGATCTCCCAGCTGTTTACAATTTTCCACAAGCTATTGCTAGTCTAAATTATTCTCCTAGTTATTTTCCACAAATATTTCTTGGACAACAGACAGTTTCTCAAAAAATTAATCTTGATGGTTCAAAATATCTAGGCTTCACATCATTGTTTCTGCTTGGGTTCTGAATGGGCTCATAATGAGATGTCTGGAGTGAATGGTGATGGTTCAGCATTTCAAAGTCATCACCTACCCACATTCAATTATTCCCATAGATGTTCTGGACAGGGTGCACACGTAGCTCATCAAGGCTTTGCCTTTGTTCAGTCTGGACTAGATTTTGTGAAAGATACCATCATGGACCCATATCTCCCTGTTGCTGTTCCATGCCTCTTCCAAACACCATCACTTACAACACAGAGAAAATGAGTCACAGCTGTGCAGAAAAGAAAACTCAAGAACACACTGAGGGTCACAGCGCTGTGATGCTGAGTGCCCAAATCATGGAGTCATAAAGGGACCTGATCTAAATGAGACATTCAGTGCATGTCCATCTATTCTTGCCTAATGCAGTCAGCCAGAGTTTTTCTACAGTCATTGCAGAAAGAGAAACCTGGCTGATCCTGACTTGAGGCACACGTTCTCTGAAGACCCCTTCCAGCCCCGCTCTCCATGCCTGAATTTCAGCATATATTGGTCACCAGACGTGGGTAAACTAGGCTTTATTAAGAGCATTCCAAAATCACACTAGAAAAGCATATGTGTTGCATATTTTTGGCTGCGTTTTCACATGACAGAGGAGCTAGCCGTGGTAAGCAAAGGCTCAACTCCATCCCTTACGGGGTCATAACTTAGGAAACACTGCAGCACACTACTCTCAGAATCAACCCAGAGGGGAAATGGGGTGATTGAGTTATCACATGGACAAATATCAACAGAAGAGGTTTGCATGTGTCAAAGAAGTCTCCTACAGTTATTTACACAGCTTGGACAAAAGTGTTGGAAGGAATGGGAGAAACCTTTTGCGCTCCACCTGCAGCATCAGCAGTGCCCAATACTGCTCGTTATCTCAACGGGGAAGTGTGCAGGCGACATATCACATCCCAGATGTCAAGGTGCATCTGCATGAATTCCTAAAATGATGTGTGTTCTTTAGCCCAGAGCTTGGCTCCAGGCTAAGAGCTAAATTTGATGTTCTCTGCAGCTAAAACTTCTTCAAAAACCATTCCGGGTTAATTAGGGAAGGGAAATTTTGGCTGCAGTCTGTAAAAGAAAATTGGCTTGGGAAATCGTATGAAAGTCGCATGTTTTGCAAGAGCAAAGAGAAAGAACAGGCTCATTTCTAAAAGCACTGCACCTAAGAACTTCAGAAAAGCACAGAACTTCACTGAAATACAATAAAAGGCATTGCCTAAAAGCAGAACATCTCCTTTGGCTCAGCATATCCTCTCCCAGAGGCACCACATCATTCCTGCTGCTCACAAAACAGCTTCTGTCTCCTTTTAATAGTTTTATTTTTAGTCTTCTCATATTTAACTCTCTCTTTTTCCTTATGTAAGGTGCTTGGAAGGGCTGCAGTGTCAAACAATAATTACATCAGAGAAAATTTAGAATCCACAGTGTTAAAACGAGTCTTTGCTCTTGACAAGCGAATGAATGTAGGAACTGAGGGGATACAGTTTTATCAAGGAGAGCACCCAGCTGACAGTGTAACAGCATCTCTCATGGGCTGGGGGCACCTGCCTTCGGATGTCAGCAATCTCAGCTTGGAGCACATTGGTACACACCTGCATTAGCATGGTCTGAGACCTAGATGCATGTTCACGCAGTGCTATCAGCACATACATGCCTCTCCCCATGAGCAACCTTGAGGTAGGCTTAAAATGCAGTTTTGCCATCCTCTTAATACCCCTGGATTAGTTAAAGTGCATGTGCCTATAGCTGTAGCTTCACCTCAGCTAAGGATCAAGCATTTCCTGGTGCCAGGATGCACCACCATGACCACCATTAGTCCACTTACCACAGAACCGAGAGAAGAAAAAGACCTAACTGCTTCCCCCAGTTTGTGTTTCTGAAGATATGGGTACCTACCCAAAGCAGGCTTCCTTTATAAATTACTCCCCATCATCTGTGCTGCAGTAACTGGACACATATCTGCTGTGTTAAATTAAATTGTGTTAAAGTTGCAATTCAGTCCGACACAACACTGAAACTTGGTCTATTGGTGATAGTCTCCAAGTACTGGGGTTGCATTTTCCAAGTAAGCAGAGAAGGGTGAGTTTGATCCTTCACCCATGGAGTCTATGTGGAAATCGTATGGATCGACTGAAGCCGTTATGGGTGACCAAAAACTTATGGAAAGAGCAGGAAAAAAATTTTCTCTCTAAAAGACAGCACCAACTGCCTTACAGTGGAGTCCGAGTAGATATATAGAAATACTGACAGGTATCAGTGGGACTATCTGTCATGCAATGTCTAAAATCAGGTTGTGGTGAAAAGTAGGTGTATAGAGTGAGCTCACTCATAGTGCACACAAGAAGTTTTCTAGGGATAACAAGTTTATAGAATATATTTTTTTTTCCCCCATATGGGTTCCCAACTGGACTTCTTTGCTGTCTTGGAAGAGACCAACTTGCTAAAAAGATCAATTATGTCAAAATCCAGGATCCTCCTAATTAGATGTGACCTTTGAACGGAACTGCTGAAGGCTGAGAGCTCATCTGCTTCTGTGGGCTTACCATTGCCTGACAGGAGGGCACCTGGACTGTGTGCATTTGTGTTTTCATTTGTTGCTTTTTACCTCATGTTCATAATACCAAGGTGAAGGAAAAGAGGCTCACAGAACAGAGGGATGGGGAAGAGGGCAAACCTGTGAAGTTTCTGCTAGTCTTTCCACAGCTTCAGCTCCAGTGTCGGTCCTCTGTCTGGCATTTGAGACCCTTCACTTTACTCAGCAGGAGGAGTGAAGGACTGGAAGGACAGGAGCCAAGCTGATGGGCATGAAGTGGAGCAGGAAAAGCAAAGGCCTTTGAGGGGCCAGGCCATCCCAAGGTGGAGCTGGCCACCAGAAGAGTTTACAACACAGGCAAGCTATCCCAAGCCGTATGGTTGGTGGCTTCCTGGGAAACTGGAAAAGAAACTACCAAAGTTGAAAAGATAGATTTAAAAAAAAAAAAAAATCTTCAAATTCTGCTGTTTCTCTGCAACTAAGATTTTTTTCACACTCAGTTTTCAGAAGAGCCACAATGAAATGAATACTAAGCCCCTCTGAAGTCCTGTGGACATCAAGCACTTATCTCCCATGGCTTCCTTCAAAACTCCTGATCATAAACAACAGACAGACAAACTCTAGCGTACTTCATTCATTCATCTGCTGTCTTTTGGTTGGGGGTTTTCTGTGTGTGGGTGGTTTTTTTAAGTAAAGTATAGTCTTTCTTCTGGGATTTATAGCCTGATTTTGTAATAATTAGGCAAAGTAAACCATGTGGAGATTTTTTATAATCTGCTTTAAATGTAGAGTTTTGGAAAGTAGACAATGAAATTATTATTATTTTGCTGCACAGCTGTGCTAAAGTGCAAGGGAAAGAGTGAAAAGACACTAGTATTTGTTTATTTGGCTTTCAATTGCTATGACAAAGCAAATAACAGCTTTGGTCTTGGTCCACAATTGAGTTAATTGATAACACCTCAAATTGTATGTCCTAAAAATCTCCTAATTGGCAGCTAAATGCAGGATAAACTAGGTAGCATTTGTTCCTTTGCACTCCAAGAGGACCTGCGAATTCATAATAGACAGCTAAACTTAAGATCCAAAAGCATCTGATTTAGTGTGTGTATATGCAAGAAGTGATGTGTGTATGTGTGTGCATGTTCTTGCTTCTTCTGTGTTTGTACAGCACCTAGCACGATGGGGCTGAGGTCCCTAATGCATTCTCTAGACAACTGGGACCTCATCTAAAATTACAGATAGTATTTTCCAGGAGACTTCTTCTGCCTCCAGTGGTCTCTGGGTCAGGGCCCACTGACAGACGTTCGCTGTTGCCTCCCCTGTTTAATTTCGGAGAGCTCCCAAGAAGATTCCCTCTCTTTGCTCTTTCATTTACCACCCAAGCCCCTCACACCGCAGGAAGGTACTCAGAGCACTGTGGGAAGAAATGATCCAGATATAAGCAGCGAAGGGGCTGGGAAAGAAAATGCAGATGTGTTGAAGAGCCTGATGCAAAGACCTGTTCTGTGAAAAGGGGATTTCTGGGGAGAGTGCTAGCAATTATACACCTGGGTCAGCAACTCAGATATCCAAAGTGCACGCTGTAAAACATGGGCACTGGAGGCATTGTGGTGAGATGACAGTTTACACCATAATGAGGAAGCACAGTTGGAGTCCTTTAGCATATGTCTGCAATACAGGTCTAGAATCGGAGGTCAGCAGCTCTTGCCTGCTTGATGGCCCCCTAAAACGAGTTCATGCATCTCAGTCCATCTTTTGTTTAGTAAATGCCTGCAGCACAAGGCCATGGCAGGATGGCTGCTGTTGCTAGCAGTGAACATCTTTAGAATCATAGAATCATAGAATCATTAAGGTTGGAAAAGACCTCTAAGATCATCGAGTCCAACTATCAACCCAACACCACCATGCCCACTAAACCATATCCCTAAGCGCTGCATCTACACGTCTTTTAAATACTTCCAGGGATGATGACTCAACCACTTCCCTGGGCAGCCTGTTCCAATGCTTAACCAACCATCTTTGCCACAAAAGGGGAAGATTGGTAAGTCACGAAGGCAGCAGCTGTGTTTCACTCCCGAGTAGCATCTGGGACACTAAGGCTGACTGATAAAAGCAGGAGGCGGTAAGACTAACACTTAAAAATTCAGAAAGGACTGCTGGGTGCAGAAGCAGAAGACAAGACAGTGCCAGAGCGTTTTCCCAAAATACAACATTAGTCCTCCTGTAGTGGTGGATGAGGGAGAAGTTTTGCAGCAGCTGTCCACACTGCATTCGTTCTCCTTTCTTTCTCTAAAGCACTAACATGGACAGAGAGGTCTGGTCACCTCCTCCTGTCTGTCTCCTGAGGGACAGCCACACGAACACTTTGGCAACCCCAGTCCAGCTGCCACGAGTTGGATGTGAGATGCAGGGAGCTGGTGACACACTGCCCAGTCTTTTGGTAATGACATAACCCCAACCCAGGGGTGGGAACACCTTAGTCCTGTACCTAGACTGATGGAGAGAGACAGGACATGCCCCACTAGAGGAAAAGCTTTGTTAGTGGCAAGTGTCTTCCCTCCAGCTCTCTCCCACAGCAGGTGAAACACAACTAGCGCCATAAGGCTAGCAAGTGTTTAACAAAAGCCCTTCTTCAGGTGCTCTCTGCTCTGCTCTTTGCGCAGCAGTACAAGGCAGATTGCTGTCTCTTATTAACTAAATAAACAAGCAGCAAAAGTTGAGCAAAATGGAAGCACATACACAGCTTGTCTGCAAATAGAGACAAACACCTCCATCGCATGGTTGCACCCAGCTGTCTGGCTGTTACTTGCTTAAATGGCCTTAATTTTGCATTAAGGTCAATGTAGTCGTAGCTTCTCCTCCTGGGTGGAAAACCTGGCTAATGAA
Source organism: Aptenodytes forsteri (assembly GCF_000699145.1). NCBI lineage: Eukaryota > Metazoa > Chordata > Aves > Sphenisciformes > Spheniscidae > Aptenodytes > Aptenodytes forsteri. The sequence continues at coordinate 10,496,150 of NW_008795909.1, forward strand.
ACACTCAGGTTTGTATTGAATCCACTTTGATGCGCCAGCCGAGCTTTTTGAGGAGCTGAGATGGATGCCCCAGTCTTTCTTCCACAAGGATGAGTCCCCAGCCTGGACCACGGGAGTGGGGCTGAGCAGGCACAGCAGCCAGTGTTAGCAAGCAGAGGCTCCTCCGCAATTGCCCACTGAAATGACGGGGTATCTCCAGTTTTCAGTCAGGGTATTCTCTTGCCTAATCCCACACTGCAAGGAGCACAGAGAGCCCCTGCCTCTATGCCAGCCCTGCCCAGGTCTGTGCTCCTTCCTCCTGGCTTCCCTGGGCTGGCTCCACTTCTAGCAAAGGGTATTTATTCAGCTTATGCATCCCTTCCTTCTACCATTTACGCAGCCCTCCTGCTTTCCTCTGGGAATATAGACGGGATGAGTAAACTGACTTTATATACAGTCTGAGGTGTTTGACTTTGAGTCTCATCTATTACTCTTCAGTTTCTTTCAGCTTCTCCTTTCCAAAGATCAGAGTTCCTGACCAAGTTTTGATGCAGTCCATGAGGGTGACAAACATAGCTAGACTATGATCGCTTGTGCGTAGGAAGCTATTTGTCCTGAACCACATCTTCCATGTTACTCAAGGCAAAATCGAAAAAAGCCCCTTGTCTTGCATGCCTTCGAAGTAACGGTTCTGAGGATAATTTAAAGTATTGAGACATTGATTCACTAAACATCATTGACCTGCTTATATGTGGGCAGGCAAAGTCACCCATTATTGGTGATTTATTAGCTGTAGGTGCCTCTTTGATATTCTCCAACATTGTGCACTCAATATCCTCCTCCCATGAGGCAGCTGGGAGGACAGCCCTATCAAGATATTCGCATTATTGTGACTTATGATTCATGTCCATGGGATTGTCTCCACTTAGACACTGTATCTCACTGGATTCAGAAGAATCTTCCAGAGCCCTACAATATATGCAAAACCAGAAGTTCCTCTTGGATTGAAAAATTATGATACCAGCACCTCTAAATTGCTTTTAGCGGCTTTCTGTGCTGCCTCTGGCTCAGAAGTGCTTAGTTTGCTGACAAAAATCATAGACTTATACACATTGGAGATGGAAAAGCCCTGCTAGGTTCAGCTAGTCCATTTCTCCTACCAGGGAAGGAATATTCTCAGCAATCTGTTTTCCCTGCTACTTTGTCTTGTCTATTTTTAAACATCCCATGCAGCAAAAATACATTTAGATTGTCAGGATTTCAGAGCCAAGCTAGCTGTGGAAGTACCAGCTGTAGCCTAACCTGCTTTGTCTGGTGGCAGCAGCTAAATTGCTCTCTGCTGCCTTTGAAGTCAATGGTAAAAGTCTTACTGGCTTCTGTGGGAGCATTCTCAGGCCTTTGGTATGGATGATTAGAGCAAATAGCTATGGAGCACTGATAAGCCATTCTTACACTATCGCTTTCCAGGCCGTAACTGCATTTTAATAGGCAAGAAATTGTCTCAGCAGCAGTCAGGGTGCAATAATAGCAAAGCCATGTGGAGCACACGACAGACTGGGTCTGCACAGAAGTGACTCCTGCCATCACCATACAAAATTACATCCACAAGCCCAACCAGGTTTGGTGGAGTACGTGATCCAAGGGAAACGGTCAGAGGCAGTCCCTTTTGTACCTCCTCAAACTGTAAAATCTACCAGAGGTAAATTCAGCTTGTAGATAGCTCCAATGTGTTTTCCCTTTTCAACAGACTTTAACACCATGAATGAAGGGGGCTGGGCACATCAGGGTACCCCTTTACCTGTTTTTCACACCTTGGGCAGAATATAGCATAGGTACGGCACTGTCCTTAGCCAAAAAAAAGCAAAGAAAGACTGGCTGCTGAATCACAGAAGTTAAGAGGTTACCATATAAAACTTGACTCACCTTCTCCAGGAAAAAAAATATTGACAGCTGCCCCGCGAGCTGGAGCACTCGGCAGTGGCAGTGACACAGCCCCGACGAAGCTCGGCCCTCTGCTTTCTCTTTTTATTTCAGTAACAATGGCAAGTAGTGGGAGCCAGGGTTGGATTTAATTTAACAGTTGTTGTGCTCTGCTGGGACAGCTTCCTCTGCCTCCACATTTCCTGTCTGAAGTTCTCCCAGAAGGATGAATTAACCAATATATGACCTGTATGGGAAATGCACTTTATTGAAGCTATTTTTCTAGGGTGGAGCTGAACAGCTGTTTAACAGCGCATAGCTGCACTACACGAGAGACAGTAAAAACTCACAAAATGAACTGTATTCAGGTACAGCTGGGCTGTAAGGAGGCAGAAGGTAATTATCTCAAACTGTAATTTTGCTTGTACACAGAGGGTAGCGTCCTTGTGTGACAAAGCGTGCCAGCATGGGGTACCACAGCATGACAGTCAGCACAGGGGAAGGGGACCTCACTTTTACCTTCCCCATAGCACCTTCTTGTGCCATAAACGTGGAGAGATTAACACCATCCCTGGAGGCCCCAGCATCCTGGCAAGGAAAACCCACGCACTAAAGCTACATAGGCACAGACTCCTATCCAAAAACTGCTTAGTTTGACACAATGGAAGCAGCAATTGACACAGCCCTGGTATCACTATGGGGACAGCTGTGCCTGAGATCAAGCACAGTTCAATCCTCTTTTTTATATGAGGCTTCAGCAATCGATAGGAGCCGTAAGTGTCACAGAAACAGTCCCACATTAACTTCACGGCAAGCAATGTCTGCAGGCATCTCAGGGCAGATTACAGCTCTTCGGAGTTATTTGCTGCTGCGAGCCAGCACTGCCATCCATGGAGCACAGTCCCACCAGTGATGGCTCCTGTCCCAGGCCATGAAGGAGCACCTCTGGGTGGCAGAACAAGGCTGCACAGCCCAGGCAATATTAATGTGAGAGATGGAAGCACCCAGCATCTCTGTCCAGAAGTCTCAGTAAAGCCTCTGCTTTCCATTCACATGTCTTCCTCTCCCCCACAGTGGGTTAGCAGTGCAATTAAGTTATTGCAAATTTACATCAGGGCTGGAGAGATGAGAATCTGAACAGGAGCTTTAAAAGGCACTTTTTTTTTTTTTTAAAGCCTGACATAAAACACCAGCAAGATTTACCATGAGTTTCCTGTGCGCACGAGTTATACGCACGGTAAGTATCCCATCATCATGAATTCTGCCAATGTGCTCCTTTTAATGGCACTGATCATAAGGAATTCATTTGGTCTTCATATAGCTGTCACCTGTATTACCAGCGCGATTTCATTCTAATTTAGCATTACTTAATGGTGAAGATAAAGTTAAGTGTTAGCCATGTGGGTCTTTTCTTGGCTTCTCTCTCTCTCTGACACAGCAAGAGTGCGACTGCAGGGTGGTTTATGACCAATAATTCAAAAGAGCAGGGAAAAGAAGAAGCAGCAAATATCAACTGCTTGTCAATCATCCACAGTCTTTCAGCTCAAATGGTTATACCTGGACCTCTGATCTTTTCTTCTGCCGTCTCTGATCCCCCTGTTTGTTTGGAGTTCAAAAATATATTTTTTAAAGGTTCAGGTTTAGGAAACCTGCAGCGGTTACCCACAATGATAGGAAAATGTGGTATAGAAAACCATACCTAATGGCTGCAGTATAGCAGCCAAATTACAGCCAGCCTGTCGGGGTGGCGATGATGGGGTACCCTACAAGCTGGCTGAACACACAACAATGCTGTGGGGAAATGGAGTGTTTTTATAGCATCAGTTATACAGCAACAAGTGATTTGTCTTCCCAAGCCCCTGTGCCCCTCCCTCTTTTCCCCTAGCTAGGAAAGGTAATCATTCTGTGTATATCACTAGCTTGTTTAAATTGGAGATGAAAAGCTACAAAAGCACAACTTAATTGAACCCTGTATTGTGTTATTACAAATGCTGGCGACCTCACTTGCAGTCCATTATCAGAGGGTTCTGCTGAATGCTTTAATTAAAGACAATAAGGCTAATAAAAAGGCATCATTTTCCTGTCTCCAGCGCTGCTGGAGAGTTAGGGCTGATGAGATTATTTCCTGCTAATGCTCTTCTGTTGTTGTTGTTAAATCTTTTTCTCCCCATGGTTTGCAAATACTGTCTGAGCCTGAGTTGTACAAGATTCATTAAGAACAAGAAAAACTCAGTTTTGTTTCTAAAATGCTCACTAATATTTGAGAGCAGAGCCCCTCTTCCAGATGATCCTGGTGCCTCACCCCCGCTTTTGCTGCCTTTTGCTCTCAGATCCAGTCTCGGTGAAAGAAAAATCTTCCCTGCACAGGCACAGGTATTTATACAAACTAACTTAGGGACACACTCTGCCTGCAGCGCTCCTGCACGTGGCACCGTCTCCAGCCCTCCCGTTCGCAGGGAGGACAGCATGATGACAGTGCTACTTGCCAGAGGGCAGGATCTAACCCAGAGTGAGTAATGCAGCACCTCACCATAATTAACATGCTGCTTACTAATGGCCCATATGTGCCATCTCTATTTACTTTCATACTGATAGTATTAACGATACCAAACCAGCAGTGTTTCCAAAGCCGATTAAGGCAGCCTCGCTGGGCAACTTTGTCCCTCCAGCTTTGGTCCAAAGAGGCAGAAGAAGAAGGGGACAACACAGGAAGGCATCAATGAGGATCACCATGAGGAAGGGAAGGTGCATAGCTGAGGGGGGGTAACCAAAGTGCTGTGGTGGGAGGGCTTGACACAAGGGAGAGGTTTGCAGTAGGACAGCTCTGTTCGTCTGCTGAGGGATAAGGGAGGCAGGATGGTCTCTACCTCTGGATGCGCAGGGTTGACACACCGTTCCCTGTCTACATCCCTCTGCCTTCAAGGACATCTGCATGGGCTTGACCTCGTCCACCCCATGCATACCCTGGTGTTTGGTGAATAGCATAAACATGCTGGGGTGCAAAGAGGGGAAAGGGAAATCACCTGGTGCTCATTGCATGGATGCGTTTACAGAACAGGCACATCCACCCACCAGCAAACAGGCTGAGCCATCAACTCCTCAAACACCGGCACAAAACAGTTAAAACTTCACTAACAATCCAAGCCATATTTGAACAAGACACCTGATGGCAATTGGCATTGTAGCCCCACTGTGAATAAGCCAAACCATCCAGTCCTACTGTGATTAAAAACTCCTTCTTGGGCAAGGGAACAAGCAGCCAGACGCTAAGTAACTGAACTTTGCCCCTGCAAGAAGGAGAGAAAAGCACTAACCACTGATCCAGCCCAGTTTGCCAAGACTTTTATAGGGAAGGAACTTTTACAATTAAATACAGCAAAAGGTTTCTTCCACTGTGAGCCTCTGAACACAGGTTGAAAGAAGCAGAGTCGAACGTGGAAGCCAAGTTAAGGGAGAAAAAAAAAAGAAGAAAAAGTCTTGATCTGAAGGATGCAGGCTCAAAGTAGCTAGAAACCCCATCAAGTGACTGAATGGGAACAGCAAGAGGCGGGCAAAGACCACAACTCCTCCCTGGGTAAAGGATGAAGCTGTAATGTGGAGCAGACTGACCTAGTTACATATTTCTTCTTCACTCTCCTGCTCTCTCTCAATGCTGCAGTTGCCAGGCTGGAATGTTGCAAAGCAAATTGTAAACAAAGTTTCTCCTATCCAAGCTGAGCAAAGGAGAAGCCAGGAGCTCTGCAGATGTGGGCATCTCAAGAAACGCCATCTCAGGCCCCTTTGGAGGAAAGGCATTTGCCTGTGCCACATCACCCCATCCGAGGTGGTTGTCCCCATCATGTCCTTCCCATCCATGTTTCCTTCATGTGTGGGCAGCTGCATGTCATTTTTGGCACAGTAGGGAAATGGCCCACAGCCTGGTGACATTTGCAGCTCCATCCTCCTGAGCACACAGCAGAGGCACATGCTAATTAAACAGACTCTCTCCATCTTTCTGGTCTGCAGTTGAAGCAAAGGAGTCTTTCCCTGAGCTGGGAGTGTCCTGCAGCCCCCACTGCTGGAGAGATGCTGCACAAAGCAGAGCTGCCCTGTACTGTTACAAAGCCAGCAAGCATGGGGGTGACATGGTGCCATCAGTAACGGACATGCCGTATACAAAGTGCTGCTGATACCCTTAACTCTGACAGAGTTGAACACGGGGAGGACAAGGAACAATGCCATTCCCTTGCTGAGTGCATTGCCACAGCCGGGAGCCCTCTGACAGCCTTTACCATCATTCCCAGATACACTTGTGTGCTATTGGAGACAAGCAGCAAGAACAATTTTCTGGCCACTGTGAGGCCCTGCTCCTCTCTGCATTTGGGTACAGCATCCTTGCAAAGCCAACTCCCAAACCACACCTGGATTGTCCAACATGTGACAGAGCCTATCTGGGTATGGCACGCAGGACACACGTCAGGCTGAGTTGGCACAAATCCCACCGTGCTCCCACAGTAGGCACTGGAGGTCAGCAGGCTGCCCGGGATCCCAGGCAGGACTGTGGGTTTTGGTCCCTTTTGTACCCCAAGGATGGTCAAGGGCACCCGTGCACACTGACCCAGTGAGTCTCTGGAGGCCAGGAGGTTTGAAGAAGCACCCAAGATCTGGATGCCTTCTCCACCCCAGATCTCCAAAGCATCCACCATTACTGCAGACTTACAAGACTGACAACTTTAAACCATAACCCAGCAAGTTGAGATGTGGTGCAGGGGAAGCTTTGCTCTCGATGAGCAATTAGATAAAGGAGCAGCTGCCAGGAGAGGCAAGAGAAACTATCAAGGGAAGCATTTCCAAAAGATGAGCAAACCCTTAGGGGAAGACCATATTTTGGGAGAATCGATGCTAAATGTAGGAGCTTTAATGACTTGCGGGGAGTCTCCAGTCTATAACTTCTAATTAGAAATGAAAGGAAAAGAACACTGAAAACTTCTGAACTTTCCACCACACAAAACTACTAACTTTTTTTTGGCTCAGGAGTATTTTTGAGATGCGGTTGTCTCATCCTCAGTGAAAGAATGTTTTGACAGGGGGAGAATTGGGGGTGATTGCGAGGAGATTCACGCTGTCAGTCACAGCTACCCCCTCCAGCTGAAAGAAGGTATCTCCAGAAAAGGAGTGGCGCAGATGCTGAGGCAGACGCTAAGCAAATATGAAGCCAGGCAGAGTTCATTTTGTAAATGGTTGCTGTGACCCCACTTTTCAGCATCATTCACTCACTTAAAGCCCTGCTCCTCCCTCGTCAGCATTTTCAGAATAGGGTAGAAGAAGGGGTTTGCCTGTATGTTGTGGGTTTATCTCTCTGGACTAGCTGAGGTGATCCTGGGTCCTGTGGACAACCTGGTAGAGTGTTTTTTCCAGTGCACCAAGTAAACATTGCTGTTGTGGATGTATTTTTTCACACCTCAGCAGTTCTGAGGAGTCTACACTACAACAGGATTTACCCAAAGCAAAGCCCCAGTCCAACCTTCTCTTCCTTCCCTTGCATTTCCCATCTCTGTTTCACAACCCAAAATACTTACAGAGGTACAGTGTCATGCCTAACTTACAGAAATGCCAGTACTCAGGCTTTGTAGAAGGGACAAGACTAAAAGGTGACTCCTTGAGAAATTATGAACTTCAGCTTTGCACAAGCAAGGTACAGGAGCGCTATTTTTACTCGTCCAGAAGAGCCTCAGCACATCCATCTCTGTTCACCCCTCCCCTTCTAGACCATTTTGTCTGCAAAAGAAGCAAAATTATGCATCAGTGACAACCCTAGCACTAAGATTCAAGCCCACCAGCTCTTTTTATAGAGGCATATTCCTGCCCGGGAGGCTCCTGTAACACGCAAGGGGGGCAGTGCCCTAAAGGAGTGAGAGGGGCTGCCAGAGAAGCCTGCATCCCACTGCCCGGTTCAGCTTGCAAGGGGTGGCAGGAGACTGGCAGCCATACAGCTGGGCCCAGCACAATGGGCTGTCACTCTCATCAAGCGGGAGGGTAATCAGGGAGCACTTCTTCAAACACAGCTGCCTGTGCTATTCGAAAGCTGCCACGCGCTTGCTCTGAACAGGGAACACTGTGGCCCACCAGCACAGAAGCAAAACCACCCCCTTCCCTCGCTGCTGCCCCAAATGAAAGCTTTGGAGCCAGCAATCATTTCAGAGAGGTCAGCGGTCAGTCACTACTTTCCAGTCTTCCCAACCCAGACTTCGCTCTACGAGCATCTTGAACAGACGGAAAAGGGTGGGTCGTTATAGATGTGTCCTCAGGAAGAGATAAACCCATTACATGTATTAATAAGCTCTACAATCATCATTGCATGAAACTGGGTGTTTATGAGAACTGGCTCCTTTGTAAGAGTTGCGCAAACACAATGTGTGGTGAATACCAGATTCAATACGTGAACCAAAAGATTTGGAGAAAGAAACCAGTATGATCCATTAGCTGAGATTTGAGGCAAATCTCAGTTTTGGGGAGAAGCAAAGTAAAACAACATTCAATGTGGGGCAACTACAAATAACTCATTCAACCCTGGAAGGAGTTTTGTTTAAACTGAGTTATTATTTGACCCTTTCTTCTTTTTTTTTTAAATGGGGTCCTCTTTCTCATTTTAAGTGAAAAAGACTATGCCAAAATGGAAGTTTAACATCTAAAGGTTTTGTCTTGGAAAATTTCACCTGGTAAAGAAAAGACACGTCCCATCCTGGAACCTGCAAACCAACCCTTCCAGCCTCTCTGACCCTCCTCCCCCCATCTCTCACCAGTGACACACACTGACTCCAATTCATGAGCAGTTTCCATCCTCCTGCAACTCCACTAATTGGCAAATTTGCTGTGCACTACATGTATTTTACCCATGTCTGCAGGAACCAGACTTTTCTGTTCTCCCCACTCCCTTCTTCTCTGCCCCTTCTGCTCCCCAGTCCCCCACATCTGCCTTTCTGCTCAGAAGTCCTTCTCATCATTTCCCACATGCACACAAATACGCTTCTTTTTCATCTGTAACATCTGTACAGTCTGACCAGCTTCCTCAGTATTTTTTCATATGTACAAACTCAATAAATAATGCAAATGAGCCACCACTTAATTATTTTCTCAGCTTGCTGCCCCTTTTGCTCCCCAGTCCCCCACATCTGCCTTTCTGCTCAGAAGTCCTTCTCATCATTTCCCACATGCACACAAATACGCTTCTTTTTCATCTGTAACATCTGTACAGTCTGACCAGCTTCCTCAGTATTTTTTCATATGTACAAACTCAATAAATAATGCAAATGAGCCACCACTTAATTATTTTCTCAGCTTGTCACGCAAGGAGCAATTTGGCGTGAGGACCCAAGGTGGCGAGGGGCAGCGCGCTCCCTCCCGAAGGCAGGTGTATGGCAGTACTACTGCTCCCCCTGTCTCCCACCGACCCACCCTCCAGCTTTCCAGCAAAGACTCACTTCACAAAATTTAATTACTCTGCTAACACGTCCCATATGCTCTGTGGCAGGCAGAGAAGGCTTTAATTACATCTGCTCTAGACATGCTGGGGAGCACTGATTCCCCATCTCCCAGGGACCCAACACAGCACCCGTGAGGATGCGGGTGCTGCCAGAACCATAACGGTGCCTCAGCATCAGGCGTTGAGTACCAAAATATCCTTTTAATCCTCCTTCTACACCTCCGCACACAGATCCACAGCTAATGGTGAGGCTGCAGACAAGGGAGGGCTCTACTCTCTAGAGGAGAGCAAATCATCCCTCTTACAAAGTGCTGACCATCACCGTTAATGAACTGATTAACAATCATTAATAATTAGAAAGCCCTTCCACACCGCTGCTCATTTGCATGGTGCTTGAGAGACATCATCCTTCATTTGGGAAGTAGAGGACAAAACCTGTCCCCACTTGGCCTTCCCCTTCCCTCCATCCTCCCAGCACATCAGCACCCAGTTGGCTTTTCCCCTCCTTCGCCCACCCCATTTTACTTTTCATTTTCACAGCTGCCTCTGCAATTGCTAATTTCATAGCCATCAGGTGTTGCTGAGGTGGCGGGTAGTCAAAACCATTTGGGGGCACAATACATCAGGCGGTAGACAAGAAGCAGGCAGGAATTTGTGTGACGTGACATTGTTATGCAAAGATGGTCACGGTACCCGAGGTGCTTCATGCAACTGGATTGCATTTCTGGAGACAGAAATCCTTTTTTAGGGGAAGAAAGGCTGGAGGCAGGGGAAATCCTTTCATTCAGTATCGTGTTTAAGTGTGAGAGCAGAATATCTATTGTAGTCCCTATACTTTTAATGTGGTTTGTGGCTTATGTGATCCTTCCTGTAATCTGTTCCACATCTTATACTGCCTTGAATTTGATCAAGCCACATCTGAATTGTGATAGTCTGCTTTGCTGACTGCCTTGTGGTCAACCATCTCCTACCAGCTATGGTTAATGTTTTGAACAAGGGCCAGTCATTATTGTTTGCAAACTCTTCAGGCAGAGAGGCAATTTCCAAGGATATTGTGGGTAGGAGATATTCAACAGAGGATGCCTTTGAAGAGCATTTTCCAAAGTGTGGGGTATGAATGTGCATGTACACGCAATTTGTTTGGTAAACTCCCTGTGCTTCCTCCATCAAAGATCCAGCTGTAAGGTCACGGTTAGGAGCAGGAATAGCACTGCTTTCCCAGGGATCAAGGATTGTGCCAGGGTCTTCCACAGGCCATGGATTTCTAAGCCCCATTGCACCCATCTGCAGCATCCATCAGCTTTCCTGCTGTGTTAGGGCATCCCAAAGCCAGCCTGTACCCACCTGACAGTCCAGCCATGGGCCACGCTGCAGTCGCAGTTTGGCAGCAGAGGATCAGTGCAGGCAACGCTGTGCTGAGCAGTAGAAGAGCATCCCACACTGGGGTAGGAGGCATTTCCTCATAGCTGCGTTCTTTGTTCTCTTGCATGAACTGCTCTGCTTGAAGAAGAGATGCATTTCCCATGTTTCCAAAGTGCTTTTGTTCCTATGGAGACACTGCAAGCTGCATGGGAGCTTTCTTTTCCCCCTACACTAAGTAGAGTCTTGCCCCATGAGCAAACTCTGGAGTTATAAGGGCAAGGCTCATGGCTTGCGGCATGGTCTCCCTTCCTCCCTGTCCCACTCCCTTCTGGAGCTGCTACATGGAGCATGAAATGAGCACATACTCGAGATCCACATCACCGATTTCTCCTGTGAGAGGGAGATAATCCACAAAGCACTAGGCAGAAGGGTGGTACAATACATCCTCTTTCAACAGATGTTCATCCCGATGCCCTTCTTTCTCCACCATGAGGTCCCAGGGAGGTCCCATACATGCAATACTCCTCCAGGAGAGCACCAGTCTAGACGGCAACTTCCCTTTCCCAAGAGTACCTACGTTGCAGTAACATACCCGGGTTCCATGCCAAGGAACGAATGTGCAGCTGGTCCAGCTCCACTCTAGGGTTTGTACAGAAGCCAGTTCCCTTTTCAGGACCATCGTTACTTGTTTTTAGCCTAGAGCCTAAAATTACCACCCAAGCTGAGGGAAAGGAGGGGGAGGAAAAGCAAAGGGAATAAAGAAAGCAGACAGAGAGTAAAGTTGGCACTTGGGGCATTTCAGCTAGAAAAGGTCAGGCTGCACTTTTGAATGGCTCGTCCCCCTACTTAGGTGCCTGGTAATGGGAGATCCTACCCTCCTCTGTTTTATGCATTTCAGTAGTGGCTCTGCCCTTTGGGTGAATCAAATTGATTTAGTCCAGTCCCCTAGTTCAATTTCTAGGGCTGCTCAGCCAGGACTGCCTAATCTGTGAACAGGATTTCATTGTGGCTAGGCACTTCTGATCCTTCAATTTATGGTTTGGCATTAAATTGGGCTCCAGTGATGCAGGGCCGCTTAGATTATGTGTCTGAAAGATCAGGCGAGTATAGCTCAAGCAGTGGGAAGATAGAGGTATTCTTGGAGAAGCAAGCCTCCCTCTCTGAGCAAAAATAATCTTGTGACATCCTGCCTGTATGATCCAAAAGGCTGTGGTTTTAAGGGCAGGATGAAATCTTGTTCAGGAGAAAAAAGAAATAAATTCTCATGGAAAGTTGGTTTGCAATTAAAAGAAGCATTTCTTCTAAAGTGCCTGTGCCTCACTTGCACACAATGGAATTAACTGAGCAGCTGAAGTTGTTTCAGCCCCCAAGTCTGTTTTTCCATTTTGGAGGGCAGGAACTTCTGCAAAAATATCCCACAATTTTTTTTTCCATTCCTGGGGGAGAGGCAGACAATACAAAAACACCTAATTGTAGAAGCAATGCTTAGAAATACAAATCTCAAATCCAATAGCATGTCATGGTCTTAAACCAGGGCTTGTCACTGCCAGGCATAAAGAGATGCTGCAACCATCACTTAGACATAATGGTCTTATCCTGGTTGGTGCTGCGAGCTGGCTGGACAGGTCTGAGCTGCGATAAAGGCATTTGTCTCCTTCCTGTCTGAGAGCAGAGCAGTTCTCCCTAGCATACATTTTAAGGGCAACCAGGACTGCACAAGCAGTGAGCTCAGCCTTCGGCAGAAGAAGACCTGCCAGTCCTTCTGTAGTGCTTTTTATCCTGTGACCTCAAAGCACTGCACAAGACACAGCAGCCAAATATGCCTAATAAACATTTCAATCCAAAATATCTGAGATAATGTGAGGGCTGCACAGCAGCCTGCCAGAGGAATATCTTCTGCTGCATGCAACATGGATGCGAGTGGTATGCCCTGAGGTACAGCAAGAAAACACGTGGAGATGCTCAAGAGCGCAGAGCCAGCCTGGACAGTCTGCACAGGACCATGCAGCCTGATCCCTGCTGCCTTTTGGGCATGGCTCCTAGGCTGAGCTAGCCTCCAGAAGGTGTCCAGGGACATCCTGGAGACAATCCAAGACAAAGTCCGGAAGCAACTTAACGAAGGAGCAGCACGGACAATGGGGGCCCCCTTCTCCGGGGCCCTCCCTGGCCCCTTCCTGCAGCAGCCCAGCAGAGCCGCCCTACGCCGCAGCAGCCTCCCTCGCCCCGGGAGCCTGACTCAGAGTGCAGTAATGCCCAGGCAACATCCCCTTCTCATGGGTAATTTCCTAGGCCCTGTATTGTTTCAGGGAAACACGTATTTGGCAGCTAATTTTTTCCGGCACACCAGCAAGGATGGAAATAGCATTTTTTTCCGGAGTCTTTCTCTACTATGTCATGAGATAAATATCCAGGGTGTGTTTCCTCATTCTTAATATGAAAGGTTGCTGCATACAAAGACAGTAGGAGGGCTTGGCAAGAGACCTCAAGGACACAGTATATCGGGATAACAGAGGTAAACAAGCCGCAGGGTCACTGCACGCTCCCCCGGTACCGTGCAGAGGGTGCAAAGAGGACGGAGCTCACCTGAGAGTCAGGCTCAGCTCAGGCAGAGCTACTCGACCCCGAGGAATCACACATCCCCACCCCTGCACCTCGCTGCTCTGCCTATAAAATCAAGGGAGGGCTCCAGGGAGCAGGGCTCTGTGCTGGACAAAGCCCCTGGCACTGTGGGGGACGAGCAACCGTGGAGCTGCTGGCCCCCTTGGCAGCGGAGCGGGGATGACAGGTCGTGCCTCGTGCCCCCTTCTCATGCCCTATCGACTGGACACCACCGCAGTGGCTTCTTGAGCACAATCAATAAGCAGAGAGACAGGCACTACTGTTAAATTATCCCACCGACCTCCTGGTGCTCTAATGGACTCTCCAGTAAGGTCTTATTAAATTCCAAGCCAAACTGTGTCCAGTTACAGTAATTACTGAATATTTAAGAAACAGCAATTGGCTATTTAGAGCACACTAACAAACATCTCACAGAGAATTTCATGCTCTTTAATTACTATGCAATACCTGTCCCTTTGGTGACACCCTCCAATCTGGATTTATGTGTTAATTTGCATCTGTTCTTCTATGTTCCAACATTTTAGAAAAGGAGAGAAATTGCCAAAAAAAAACCCCAAACAAAAGGAAAGCAGTTCGCCTCTTGAGGGTTAGGGCCTGCGGGTAGATAAAACCCTAATAAAAGCAGGTGCTGTGCCAGCTTTCCCCATCCCTAAGTGGAAAGCCCAAATGCTGCACTCCATCACTGCAGCTTTCTACATCATGCCAGACCCAAACCCAGCCCCATCCCTCTGCATGCTCAGCCCTGACCTCCACAACCCCCATCACTCCCACCCTAGGGCTCAAACGCTCAAAAAAAAAAAACCACCTAAGTCAAGCAAATCATGCCTTCGCTGACCGATGTGCATCCTCAGGAACTAGGGCAACACCTGCCTGGAGCTCATTTCCCTGCACGCAGCGAGAGCCGCGGCCGAATCTGAATCCATGGCCTCTGTGCTAGCCGAGAGCCGTAACCCCAGCTGTGCTCTCCAGCTCGCTGCCTGCCTTATTAGCGCTAAACAGCATCCTTATTTAACACACTTCAATTTAGAGTGGAATGGATATTTCTTACTTCAGAAAGTCTCACCTGCCTCTCAAATGGCTCTTGGCATGCTGCCCATTCTCACTCGCATTTTGCCTTTAACAAGGCAAGCCTCGTTCCTCTCGAATGGAAAAGAGCTGGCAGGGCTTGATTGAAAGTTTGGAGTCCTTCCCCCTTCCCATCCACTTAGATGCCACAAGAGCCCCTAAATCTGTATAGCCTTCTTATTGCCAGGAAAGCAAAGCTTTTGCCAACACATCTCCCAGGTTCCTCATCACAGAAACTGAAGCTAAAACATCTAACGGAGGCATCAACAAAGATTGGTACAAAAAAGAAAGGGGGGGAAGATGAGCGTTGTTTGCAGAGTTTGCCTGGCCTCCTGCTACCCCTGCCCCCATCTTTTCTTCCTCCACTGCTGTATCCTCAGAACATCCAAGCCCAAGGTAGAAATATCTAAGAAGTCAATTTTTTTTTTCCTTCCCATCCCCAACCACACTCCTTCCACGGGTAGCTTGAAATGCAGAGATACAAAAGAAAAGAGCATCACTCACCGCTCCCACTTTCCTAACAAGACCTCATTACGGTGCAGGGAAAACTTGACCCTGTCGGAAGTGTCAAGCCGAGGCACCGCATTTATTCCTCACACAGTCCCGTTCGCCTATAACTTAGCGGGTGCTGTGGGGAGGTTATTCTTTCTTTCTTTGATTGTCACGGGGAGTAAGCTTTTCTTTTTTTAACAAAGCTATTTTAAAACAGATGCTTAACTCTCCGTGCTATTTTAAATGATGCATAGAAAAAAAGCCCACAGCAGAGCTGCACTTCAGCACAAAGACTGGGCGAGCTGAAGCCTGTGTGCTCCTACCTGTGTACAGAGGGATCTTGGCAAAAGGGATCCACAGGTGACTGTTTGAAGAAAATGGCCCCGTTTGGGCCAGAAGATGGCCATTCAGCTGGGAATAATTGCAAACCTGCAAGAGGCTTCCTCAGATTGCTTTTGCAGGTCAGTAAATACCCATGCTCATCTCCAAACACTGTGAACTGTATCACTGTGAGGTGAGGAGTAGGACAGAGGAAGGCTCCTGGCTGCTGGACACTGTGGGCTGTGTGTTTCTGGCCACGCTGTGGGCTGGTGGCAAGGCCGTAAGTTGGGCACAAGACCCTCCACAGCCACAGGAGGGAAGAATTAGAAACACCCAAGCAAGCACTCTGAACACAATGCACGACACCCAGAAAATAGATTTCCATCTCCATCCCCAACAGAAGCGAGGTAGGAGCCACTAGATATCAACAACTCCAGGGACTCAGCTTGGATTTGCACTGTGATCTGGCGGCAGAAGGGTTTAGTCTATGCGTATTTATTATTTTGGTACACAGCAGATTATAAACCCAAGCTCTGAAGTTACAAAAACACACAGTCAGTGATTATCTGTGGTATTTGATTATTACAAAGTTGTTCATGCTCAGCAAATATGTTTTCTGATAATCAGCTGGCATTTACTTTACAGACATCTGTGTTATTAAACACAGAGAGAGAGAGGATTTAGGGATTGTGATAGCAAATGGCCCTCGTTCAGTCTATAAAGCATCACGTGCATTTTTCTAGCTGCTCCATCGAGACGTGCTACCGTGGGTCAAACCTCCACCCAGCCCAGAGAGATGCTGCATCTCCCAAAACTCCCACCCCTCAAGCAGATGAGGCCACGCCGCCTGCTAGGTAAAGGCATCCCAGTTCTCCAGCTGCATCAATGCTGCTGTCTGTCACTGAATTATTTAGCTTCCCCTCACTGTGAATGGAAATGATCTGCAGTTTAAATGGGATGAAGAGAAGTTTGCATCAAAGGCACGTTAACTCAGTCAAACACACATTGGAGACTTCCTTGCCTGTGACTGTCAGGGGTAATAACCATGGCTCTGATCAAACAAAAGGCCCTTCAGACCCACTTAGTCCCTGTAATCAGCAGGTTCGCATCTTCCAGCTGTCGGGGAAGAAAGTATTTAAAGAGGTTGAGTCAGAGGGAGATAAGGATGTTGGGCTGTGGAACGTGAAAGACTTTCCTGTAGATTGGAGGTTGATGTGGTGCTGGCAGCCCTGGGCTTTCTCAATGCCCAAACACTTTGTTGTGCAGGCTGGCAACACCCTCCATTTTCCTCCTGACCTGGCAGGAGAAGAGGGTCAGTGTTAGCGGCACTCATGTTGGCTAATTCATATGGAAGTGTAGGGCTATTACAGCTGTCACTGGCGCATCAAATGCTGGCTTTCTCATTTCCTAAACCTCTTTTGCCCAACACCCACCATCTCTGACCACCCCCCTCCTACGCACCCAAACCCACCAGCAGCTCTGCACTCTACCCACCGCCAAGTCCTCCCACCTGCCCCCACACCAAGGGCTTCTTTCCCCACCTTCTCTGTGCTGCGGACACCAGGACCACTACAGACATCAGACCTCCTCAGAGGGTGGTGTCCCTCTCCAGGTCACACAGTGACGGGGAGCACTGGTGAAGCGTCCTCACTGCTATCACAGGAAAGATGGCATGGAGCTGGAGGCAAGTCAGGGATCTCGTAACCAGGGTCATTGCAGAGACCTAGCTGTGAAAAGTCTTTTGTGGCAGCAGAAATGCTGTGGTGCTCAGTGGAGACTTTGAGGTTAAACTAAAATCTGTCAGCATTTGGAGAATGAAGGATTCTGCTGTCTGCCCTGTCCCTGCTTCATTGCCCCCCAACCCTGTCCACCCTACACAGAAATTCTCCCCTCCCATGCTACCCTGTGAGCTGCCCCCAAGTTTGGGATGCCTCCCTTGGGGAATGCCATCGGAGGGAAGCAGAGGGATGCTCTGGCATCACACAGCCGAGCTCTGCCAGCACCAGCACCACACCACAGCCCAGGCTTCCCTTACTTTGCTGCCCCCACCACTCCCCACCCCCCAAGTTGCTAGCATTAAAAGGATTACTGAACAAAATGATGAGAGAGAAGGGATTACAGGGCATTATCAGCCTTGATCCCCTCCTAATTAATTACTGGTCAGACACGTGAAAGGATGGCTCCAGCACACCCCACAACAGTGAAGAAGAAATGACATGTTCAACTGGAAGGCATCTAGGAAAGGCTTTGGTAAATGCCAGCACTTATTTGCTGATGCAACTTTCTTCCCAGAAAGGGCTCCTTTAGGCAGCGGTACCTTAACACAGCTGCTGCTATCATCTGTATAGTTTGTGTTCCTCTTCGCACTCACCTTTTTTCTCTTCCTAATGCTTACACCTTCTTGGGTGATTTGCAGCAAAGCCAGCTCTACCCCAAACCCTGGGGCTGGCTCCACAGATCACCTTCCTCTCTCAGCAGACTGGGAAAGCTGATGCTTACCTGGCTGACTGAGGGACGCCTGGTTTTCTTGCGCTAGGCTGGGGTGACTAATCAAAAGGTATTTTTCTTAAAATTCTTATGGATTGAGGCAATCATCACAATAATCAGATGCACAATCCTGCAATGAGGGGAAAGAGGAGGCATGCCGTTTCAGCTCTGCTCTCTACAAGAAGAGAGAACAGAAAATCTATTTCTCTGTGTTTCCTGGCCTGAAAGGAAAGGCAGTTCTTATCCCTCCCAAACCACTGTTTACTGGGAACTGGCCAACTTCTATTTTATCTTTTAATTCTCAGGATTACACTCCAGTAAATAAGAACTAATGGCTAGTCTCCGTATATTGTGCTTTGTACCCTCTCCAGTACCCAGCCCCTGCAGTGAGAAAGAGCCACCTTATAATGATAGATCGGTTTTACCAGTCAAAGCCATTTTTCCTGAGAACAGAGCTCCGACTACTCCCATTGCTTTGCTGGGCCTGTTCCCACCTCTTTCCCTGACAGACCAGCTCTTCGGCAGGCTCATGGTGCCCCCTGAGCAGAGTTGACCCCAAAGGATTCGTGATACCTGACTAGGCTCACGTGCTTCCTTACTGAACTCCACACCTCGAATAAGGATGCCCACAGTTCTGGGGTGCCCAGCCTTTCTGAGACAGCCTCCATGCCCTGGGATCCCACAAGGACACCTTAATTCTTGGTGAAGCTCTTTGATGGAGCACCAGGAGTCCCAGCCCAAGCCAGACATCTCCAGGCTACCTGCAAGTGAAGTGGCTACTTCCAGCCAGCTACACCATCAACCTCTGTCTCTGCAACCACCCCGGCCTTGCTCCCTCACCCAGCTGAGCACTGCTAGCCTCTTGGGTGATTTAGCTCTGGCTAGGGAAGTGCAGGCTTTCTGTTTGCAAACAACATGCAGCTCAGCAGCCCTGGGCTGGCCACCGCTCCACCTTTAAACTCAAAGAGGGTGTGTGGTCACAGCAGGCTTCAAACTTGAAGGTATTTGCAGGATGTGGCTGAACATCATCTCCTTTTGCATCACACCTTTCCCATGCATATTCCCTCACTGCAGGACTGTAACCCAACAGTGTCACGACCAGAACACTGTATCAAGTGTCATTTCATGATCCCCAAAGCCTTTAGGCGGAGAACTCAGACGAGGCATTTGCACCAGCTCCAAGATCCCCCAGGTCTGTCCACGTTGCCTATTTTTTTCTTTTTTTTTTAACCCAAACAAATCTGCAGCACCTTCAAATCAATAAAACAAAGAAAGGCAAGGCAAGCTGCCACTAAACACCACCTGCTTAAAAAAGATCAGCTAAAATTATTTGCTGCTACTTAACAAATTTCTGCCTGCTTAGTCCCCTGGTTGCTGTGCTGTAAATGACCAAGATGGAGCAGGATGCAGAAATGGAGGGACCAGCCAGCATCACCTTCCTCACTGCATGGGGCACTTGGGCTCTGCTGCAGCTGCAATTTGTACCATATGTTCATGTAAGCGATGAAGCAGGGATGTCCATAGCCCTTTCCTTGCTTCAGGAGCTGAGAAACCCCAGTGGGAGAGCCCAGAGACCATCTTTCTGCATCCAGCTGAGAGTTTATCAAAGGGCATCCCTCCAGCCACTGGGACAGGCAGGCGGCTTCAGCACGTGAGCTCCACTTTTGCCTGGGGGAGAGAGGCCCTTCTCTGCCCTGTGCAGAAGAGGTTAAGGGAAAGCAAGAGCTAGCAAAATTTCTGAGAAATACCACCATGCTAGTTTTGACAAATGCACAAATTGGAGCCGATTTAGAATGCAGATGTATGTAAACATGCATGAAATTATCCCATCCCTCCTGCATAATGTCGCCTTACAGCCGCAAAAGCTCTGAGCACTCTGGTGAGGCCAAGCCAGTTAGATCCATTCAAATCAGGGAGAAGACACTGGAAAGACACCAGGCAAAAGAGTGGGAGACAAATGAGGCAAGAAGACACCTCGTCATTAAATTAAACACCGTCCCGCCTGGCAGCAGGACACCCCAGCTCTGGGATTGGAGCTCCTGGTTCCTAGGAGCCCATGGGCAGAGCTTGAGCATCCTGCTGCCTCCTGAGTTTGTAAGGGACAGATGTCACACACAGGCAGGAGATACTAATGGGTTTCTCTGGATGGATACTAATGGGTAAGGGAAAAAAGAGAGGATGGAGGAAGCAGAACAGGAAATAACTGTGTGCACTGAAGGGACCTCACTGGAAGCACCTCTGGCCTTCACATGCACACACAGAGGTGCCTTTTGGGTCCAGCTGCCCTACACAGGAGCCAGAGGTGGGTTTACAGGAAAGACAATAGGATTTCAGCCCTTCTCCCCACCCCATCAGCACGGAGTATTATTTGCCACTTCTGTTCACATCGCTGTTATAATTTGCTGCATGCACAGACATGAAGGGCCACTGTCCTTGGGCAAAGCCTTCCAGACCCCAGCTCCAGGCGCCTGGCTTCCCTTCCTCCCTCACACCTCCAGCTTCAGCAGTGTCCCCCAGAGCCTGTCTTGCACATCTTTGGATCCCAAGCCCACAGATGTCAGTGGGAGTTTCAAGAGCTGCTTCCCTGCTCTGCCTGCAAACACCTTTAATCCTCAATCTCTAACCACTTCGTATGGGGATAGGATGGTAAATGCCAGGTTACAGACATTGAGCCATTTGCCTAAGATCACGTGATGAGTCCTGGAAATAGATGCCAGGAGTCCTGACTCCTACATCCTTGTCCTAACCACTCCATTGCTGCCCTCCATGGTTGTTGCCATGGAGATTATTTTAATGCCACCCATTCCTCACCAGGACATCACTGAAATGGTCCAGCAAAAGCTGTACATAAGTTCCTGAGAAAAAAATACCCTTCCCTGCTCCTGCTTCCATGGTGAGCTGCAGCAGGGCTGGGGCAGAGGTCAACAGCTTTCAAGGCTTTCTCCACGTAAGGACCCCCTTTTTAATATCAAGCTCACATATTTTCTGTTTACTTACTGCCAGCCGCACCTGCCCTGATCCAAGCCATAAGCCCCAGCAGGGTCTAATCTCCCCATCCTCACATAGCACCCGCGAAGCCTCAACTCCATTTTTCATAATGGTCTGCATGAACCAATCTCTTTCATTAATCCCCCGCCTTCCCCTGGCCCTCAGTGAGCCTTTCGGCACCAGCCGCCTCCCCCTGCTCCAGCACTTCAGGCTAGATTTAAAGATGAGAGAAGCCCCTTGAACACAGGACTTCCTGATTAAAATAGATAGGGTGAGGGACACATCAAAAATGAAGAGCAGAGCAGAGGTCCCGCAGGCTCAGCAGGTCTTGTTTTATAGACACGTGCTCTTCCAGGGAACTTGAAAAATCTCAGCTCTTGGGAAGAAAGGAATAGAAATGAAATCGGGAAGTCCTGAACTGCCAAAGATATCCTGCTCCCCTACCCCTCAATGGGAGCATCGAGAATCACCAACTGTCCTGCTGAGGATCCAAAAGCCCTCCTCCACGAGCAACTAAAGCTGGAGGCTTCAGAGAAAGGTAAACAAGCACCCGCACACATAAATAAAGCATGGTAATAAATGTCTTAATAATTAGCAGTGATACAGATGCAGCTGAGCAAACAGCCCTGGATCCAAAAAAACAAACAAGCCCTCTGCTTTCTGCCCTAGCTCCGGTGATAATTGCTTGCACGCCTTCATCGCAGACGATCCCAAAGCTTTTAGTAAACAGAGACAGGGATGCTGTACAGAGCAGGAGCTGTGAGAGGCAGAGCAGTGGTGCAGGTCTCCTGCATGGACACCCCAGAGCCACACTTGGGTCTGGCACAATCACAGCCCACCAGTGCCACAACGCGGGTGCATGGTCACAGAGCATCCCCAGCAAATCCTACTGCTCTCCAGGAACTCCACTTTCAGATTATTAAGGGAAAAGAAAAAAGGGATTGAGGAAAACTGGGCATGTTTCACCGCTCTGCTGAGCAGTCCCAACTCCCAACATCCGTGTTCGTACGGCTGCTCTGAAGCTGCCGTGGGGCTCCATGGGACAGCACTGAGTAGCACTTGGCATCTGTGCTGGTTTGTGGCCCATCTAGGACAAGGCTAATGCTCGCTCAGGAGCAGATCTACAAGACTTCACTCTCAGTTAGTTTTCCCTCAGTTATACAAGAGGGAAATCATATTATGAGTGGAATCAATAAGGAAAAGCAGAGCTGGAAGAAGGAAGAGAGTTGTACAGAAAAGAGAGTTATACAGAAACACATGCACATGCACAAACCCCTCCCTTCTGAACTCCAACTGCAAAAAAACCCCAACACTTTGAACTTTCCCTTTGAGTCCTGAGCTCTTCTAACTTTTTTTTTTGCCTTTTTTTTTCCCCCACCAGATTCAAGGATGCATTTCTAACCTCAAAAAGAAAATCCTCCTTTTGTAGCAGTCATTAATTGGCTTTGGGGAATCTGGGCCACCAGATACGCCCCTAATCCTATACAAACTTCCAGTCCCATGTTCAGAGCCGGGCTGCCCGGCACTTCTCTCTGCAAGAGGCTTGTTAGGGGAATTAGCTGCTTCCTTCAGCCGCTGCAGCTGGCTGGCTTGATATATTTTTGAAATATGGGGGAAAAAAAAGGAAAAAGGCAGTTGGCAGATCAGGTTTGTTGGGGAGACACTGATGTGAATTTTTGTCTCTCTAAATGGTGCATTTCTCTATTATCAAGATGCACAAAGCAATGTCGATCACCTTGTCCTAGTACCTAAAGCTAAGAGTTTGCCAAAAGGTTGGCAGCAATACGCACACGGATGTAGGTGGCAGGGTGTTATGAGAGTGAGTGCCAGTTTGATAGGAGCTGTTTAGCTTGTGAGGGTGTTAGAGTGTGTTTGTCATCATTTAAAGCGTTAAACCTTGGAAGTGGTATATGAAGGCTGACATGAAAGAGTCTGAAGAACATATTCACGTGCGTGTGTTCAAAGGTCTGGGGACCCAAACATGGCTCATGGTCATGAATTCCCAGCTGCCCTTGGAAAACCTTCAGCTCAAACCTCTTCCAATGTGAGGGGCTTTATTAAGCAGTCACTGTTTGCAATATGCTATTTCCCCAAGTGGTCCTACCTCCAAAGACTGCTTGCACATGCAGGGCATCTCCAAGGAGTGGGTGGGTAAAGGGGGAACCTGAGAGGGAGAGTTATTCTCCTGCCCCAGCAGTAGACACCCGAGCTGAGAGACCGATCTTCCTTTACAGCATGGGGAAAGCGATTCCTGCAGAAGGTAATTCAGGCAGGGGTCAAGCTTAGGTGCCCTAAACCTGTCCCCAGAGATCCTGTGCTCATATCCTAATCAGCACATGCCAACAGGAACAAAAATGAAATTGGAATTAAACTGAATTACTGCCTTGAACAAAACTAAGTCTATTCACCAATCCAAACACATCTTAGCATCCTCCCTAGAAGGAAAAAAAAAAACAAACCACACACCATTTATTAAATTATTCTGAGTTTTTCTTATTACTGCCTCTCCTGGTTCAGACTAAGGCATTAAAAAGCCACAAGGCACATTGATCTTGTGCTATTTCCCATTTAACACTGAAGCACTTGAAGCTCATGGGAAAGGTCATTCTGATCATATACCTGAAGAAATTTGGATTGCACAACACCCAGACGCTGGAGTCTCCCACCCGCCACACATGGCTATGCCTTTTGGGTCAAATCCTGCCAGGCTACATCGAGAATCCTGTTGGTGTTTACTGAAAGATGCAAAATGTCCTTTAAAAGGAGACAAAGCCAGCACAGGATGGAGTCGAGAGGAACTCCAGCTGGACTGTTATCCTGGAAACCGCCATAAACTGTAGAGGTGAACTCCAAATGAAAGATCACACAACAGGGACCTGGAGGTAAGCAGATGGCTTTTAGAACTGGGAGTCTCGCACCAGCTACAAGCAAGTAATTACCAGCAAGTCACAGCTGTGCTGGACCACATGAGCAGGTGAAAATGTGACTATGCTAGGGTGTGATCGCACTGCCAGCATCCTCTGACACTTCTCCTCTTCCCTAGCTGGCCCTAATGCTACCAAATGTAGGGGTTATTTGCTTTAGAGAGATGGGAGCCATTTCTCCTTAGGAGGCCTTTAAAAACAGGGGTGGGAAGGAAGTTAACAAAATGCTCTGAAGTGGTGGATGAGTGTAGCTATCATTGCAAGAGGTGAGGCATGCATCCAGACAAATGCAGAGCTTGCCAGAGGCTGTTGCGAGCTAGCAAGGCACAAGTTGAGGCTGGGAGGGAGGTTTCTTCAGCCAGAGCTTGGGAGGGCACAATCTGGTAGTGACATTGCCACTAGGCTTTGCCATGAGGATCGGGAAAACTGGTTTCCTCACTGCCTGCTGTCCGAGTCAGCCTGCTCTTGAATGCATAAAGATACGCTGTTCTGAAATCTTGGAATCTGTCCCCGTTGTGAGTTACTGGCTATAAGCCCTTGTTGGGAGGGAGCAGCTAGCGCCAAGTTTCTGGTGGTGGGCTGGGCTGTAAAAGCCAAACTGACTTCAGCAGTCAGTCTGCTCCGCATGCTTGCCTTTTTTTTCCAGTTGCTTTGCTTTGCCTTTTCCTATGTCTGAAGAGCGTAGATATACTGACAGTCTCGGGAAGGACTGTGCATTTGGTTTTTTGCATCTCCAGAAATGAGAAGAAGCAACGAGAAGGATGATGCTGAAATGTCTCCTCCAGTCCCTGCAATTCACTGTCAAGTAAGTTCACAACTCTCTTCACATCCATCAGTGTGAAATTCTTGTGCAACAGGCTGGTTCCTGCCGCCACTGAAGGTCCTGGCCATTCTCTCCTTGCTGGCTCTGGCAGCAGGAAGAGGTGCTGAACCACCTGCAAATGCCCCAAACACTTTTGTCTGGTCTGCCAGAAATTAGTAACTAAAAGAACATCATTCAAGCAAGGTAGATTAGACCCCACACCTCCCTCAGCCACCCTCCCCTCTGCATTAGCTTTCCAGCAATGCTGCAGAGATCTCCTGGAAAGGACCACCTGATGCTTTCAGACAAAGGAGAGAAAAAACATCTCAGCAATGAGGGCAAAGCCACTCTTCCTCCCCCCGCCTAACCTCTTCCCCATCCTTGCCTCCATCGTGCTGTCTCAGTTTTTTTGGCACTCCAACAATTTCTGTCAGATTTGGGCAAAGGCAGGCAGCTCTTTTGCAGCCGGTATGCCGGGGATGTCAGAGCCCCCGCTTTTCCCCCTTTTTCTCACCGGTGCTCGGAGCCAGCCTCTCGGATCGACTGGCGGATGACATGCCTGGCTGGGCTGAGGCACTCGGATCGGCGCTTCCCCAGGGTGCTGCTCCTTATGGAGTTTGCAGCAGGAGCTAAAAGCTGCATACAGATAACTCTTCCTTCCCCCCGCTTCCTTCCTCCTTCCTTCCTTTCAGCAATTCAAAGAGGGTGAAGAAAATGGCACTTGGATTAAATAAACTAACAACCGGCACACGGGGCTTTTAGCTGTAAGTGAGCCAAGTGTCCTGTAACATTAAATAAATGCAAGATTAACCTTCAAGCCTTCCACACTAAATTATTTATCTTGAGAGGCGAAGAGGTCAGGATTGAAACAAAGGGTAAATATTTGACAAACGCGCTGTGTGCGCTGGCTGCATGGCTGTTTGCTGACTGTGCCAGTGCTGCCAGCGCTTCTCTCCTGCTGGGAGAGCCCTGGGCTGGCTGTGCTGCTCCCCCAGCCCGCCAGCACTCCGGGATTTGGCTGCGAGGGCAGCAGAGGGGATGAGGATAACCCTCGCGCTATCGGCTGGGGGGGGGCGCCTGCCTGAGGCTGGGGGAGAGCCCCAGTGACCTGACAGGGGCTGATAAGTTGTTGTGATTTCAACGAGCATCCCGTGCTCCGCAATTAGCAGTTGCATCTGCCTTCCATACTGGAGTATTATTAACCGCATGATTTACATACGACCATTTCTGTACCCTCTGTAGGCAGGGAATTACCTGATAACAAAACACCCTGCTGTTCATGCTAAGTGACAGACTCAGAAATATTAGTCTGTTTAATCAAAGCACTAACAACACCAAATAGATGAAAATATTTTGCCATTCCCTAGCTGATCTCCCCTATTAAGATCCTCAAGCATTCTTCTGTCAAAGATATGTCAATTATTTTCCTTTCAGTAAAAAAAATAAAATGTAGCCACAACTGGGAAAGCATACAGCATCTGTTTAACAGTGAATAGCAACTTTACAGTGCATTTTAAGGTGAGAAATGCAAAAGACAGCTACGGCCAGGACTGATGTAATTAGTCAGGATGTACAACACCTTAAATTACCATCCCTGTACTTTCCAGAAGTGCCAGGCTTCAGAAGGAGAAGCAGGCAGGATCTCGGTGTTAACTTACCTGAAAAAAAACTCCCCTAACACACTTCTTCCCTAGAAAGAGCATCACCAGCTCACTAATCAATAACTGCTTGCAGTACCCATTTCCTCGCTCACGTTCCTGTCCCAGCCTGGAACAGATGCAAACCAGCATAGGTGCAATGGGCCTCACAAGATTGTGGTGTGCTGTGGCACTGCCCAGCAGCTGCTGGAGCTTTGGTGTTAAATGCAAAAAATGGAAAAAGAAAATTAAAGCTATGACCTACCAAATTAAAACGTTTCAGCTATTTGTCAATACAACAAATTCACAGCATCGTATTCAAAGCATGAGCAGAAGAGAGCAAGGCTAGGGTGCCCTCTGCCCCGGGTTGGTACTCAGCGGGATATACAAAATTTGTCGGGCAGCTGCGGGGCCTGTCTCATTCGTGTACAATGCATTAAACCCCTCGCAAAGTGTAAGGTCAGGAAGGGATTTTCTGTGAGTGAAAGGAATCACTGGAGTGGGTTTTTACACTCCTTCACAGTAAGGTCACTAATCAATAACTGCTTGCAGTACCCATTTCCTCGCTCACGTTCCTGTCCCAGCCTGGAAACAGATGCAACCAGCATAGGTGCAATGGGCCTCACAAGATTGTGGTGTGCTGTGGCACTGCCCAGCAGCTGCTGGAGCTTTGGTGTTAAATGCAAAAAATGGAAAAAGAAAATTAAAGCTATGACCTACCAAATTAAAACGTTTCAGCTATTTGTCAATACAACAAATTCACAGCATCGTATTCAAAGCATGAGCAGAAGAGAGCAAGGCTAGGGTGCCCTCTGCCCCGGGTTGGTACTCAGCGGGATATACAAAATTTGTCGGGCAGCTGCGGGGCCTGTCTCATTCGTGTACAATGCATTAAACCCCTCGCAAAGTGTAAGGTCAGGAAGGGATTTTCTCTGAGTGAAGGGAATCACTGGAGTGGGTTTTTACACTCCTTCACAGTAAGGTATGTGCTTTGGACTGTCGGATCATCTGCTTATTTCCACGTAGCAAATCCCTGCTATTTCAGAGATCAAAGACACTGGCACTGCTCTTGATCTCTCAGTGTCTCTGAGGAGTACTTTAGCTGGTGGGGTTTGGTCTTTGGCACGGGGTGCAGGTGTGCTGCAGAGCTCTCTCCATTAAACGCCCCGTGCAGTCCCTCCCGCTCCTCTCCCCCTTGCACCAAAGCCTCCCCCACTGCACACAGCCTCAAGTGTCGCTTTCCAAAAAATCCCAGTCACTCCATGCACCCCTGTGAGCCACCAACATGCAGCCAGGAGCGCTGCAGATCATGTCTGGGAGAGAGCATCAGGGAAGCTGGAAATGAGATGCCCAAAGAGAAGAGCCACCCGCCCCTCCTGCCACGGTGCTGCGCGCTGCTTTCGCTAATCAGCTGATGAAGGCTTTGCCTCTGCTGCCAGAGAGCATGTGTTTTAGCGTAGGATAAGTGAGGTGAGTAAGCTGTGAAACCCAAGTGGCAGTGAGATATGTTGCTTTCTACCAATTATGAGCACAACTATAGGTAAAGAAGCCATAGCAACAAAAACTTGACCTGCTCCACTCCAGAGACATAGCTGGAGCCTATTCTAGCTTTAATGTAGTCTCTAAACGCCTACTGCTGTTAATGGTTCCTGCATAATAAGGGGGATTACAGATCTATTACAGATCTGTCACCTCTTAAGGAATATGCCATTAATCACGCTCGTTTATTTGCAAATTGGTTTATAATTTTGAAAATCTTTTGCAAATTACTTTAAATGGAAGAGAGTGGGGGGCAAGGGACTTTCAAAGCAGACTTCCATGCTATTTCCTTCCTCAGCTAATGCCCCATTATGAGCCAAATCACTGCTTGTGCATGTCTGCATATGTATATGGGTATTTATGTATGGGAATAAACTGGATAAGCATGACCAGACACATGTGAGTGACAGCAGTTAGCAGAGAGTGCAGAGGAGGGTGCAACTGTCTGCACACAGACGCACCAGACAGTCCATGTGGGCAAAGGTGCCTTTTTGCAGACTGCTTTTCACCTGGGCAGCTTTTACAGATGAAGAGTAATCAAGTATTTGCATGCATGCATGCCTGCCCACTGGTGATACTGCTGCCTGTGGACACACTTCAGTGTACATCCCTGTGTGCATTTCCATGGCATTTCACCAAGCTGTTTTGCGTGAGATTTGGAGGTTGGGCCCAAGATTCGTGCCCTCCTCACCTCGGCCATGCAAAAGCTTGGTGTTACACCATGCACCGGAGACAGCAGCTCATTAGCTCCGACCAGCTAACAGCCACATGCCCCCCTAGCTGCTCGGAAAGCCTTGCGGGGCAGAGCACAAGATGAGAACAGACACAGACCCTTCCCTCATCCCACAGCTCAACCCATGGTTGGGTCAGCGCAGATAAATCCCTTACCCCCACACCCTCCCTGTCTCACCCCCAGCCCCCCCAAGGCTCTGCCCTTCTTTGTGGCTTTCCCTTAAACTCTTCCCCAAATCCCCTTACCTACCAGAGACTCCCCTCCACTCTCCTTGTCTCCAGCCCTTTGCATCCATCCCTGTTCCCCACCCCTGTGGATTAAGTAGACTTTGCCCGGATTACAGCTGCCAATCAAGTTCAAGTGCATTTTTAATAGTTTAATTTGTGGCACAAGGTTTCAAATAAAATCATCAAGTGCAGTCGATTAAACTCATTAAGTCCTTACGGACTCATCTGTGTACTGTGCCGTTATCAGATTCGGAGACATGAGAATTAATTAGGCCGCTGTTACCCTTTGTCTGGATTAGTGTGCCAGGCCCAGCGGCCGGGTGTTTTCCTGTGAAAACACGAGGTCCATAATCTCCTTACGAGCACAACCGGGGAGACAGAGGCCTAAGAGATTTCTTCAACATTCCTTAAAGATCAAACAACAAGAAATGCACTGTTCTTTGATTTTTTTTTTCCCCCCCCCTCCCATGGTTTTCTTTCTTTCTTTCTTTCTTTCTTTTTTTTTTCCTAAGCGCACGGTGCAGCTCATGACTAAAGACAGTTTGGTGCGAAGAGGGCAGGCAGGTAGAAATGGGTTACTGGTACCAGGGCTGGAAATGCTCCTCACATTAACCTCCCCTACCAGGGTACGCCAGGGCTGCCCTGCAAGACTCCTTCTGCTGCAAAGGGACTTTTCTTCTCTTCAACCTTTCCCTGCATGCCAAACAACCCTTATTCACGTCCCCTGGGGCTATTTCCCCACTGCCGCATCCCTTGGGTCACTGACTATGTTTGGATAGAGAGACTAAGGGTACCCAAAGAGCATAAGGGTACCCTTTCCACCCCTACAGATCCAGAGTAATGTGAAATCACAGCTGTCACACAACACGACTCACCAGGACACCTCAGATGCCGTCATTTCTGCAGTGAGTGCGATGCCTCCAGTATGTGCATTACCTACTGTGACTCTTCCACCGAGCAACCCTTGCAGATGGTGAGCTGCTTGGAGAGAGCGATGTGCTGGTGGGAAGGACAGTGCAATACCTTGGCTGCCAGGACTGCATAGTCCTAAACATGAGGATGTGGAGAGATGAGTACCCATGTGGGTACTCCAATCTATACTGGAGGGCAGATGGGCCAAGATGAAGATAACCAAGGATATACATAGACACCCTGAACCTGACTGTACTCCCACTTGCAATATTCTGGTCCGTACCCACGGAGCAGGATCCCACTACACAAATACCAACACTAAACAAGCTTCCTGCGTAACTTGCCACCTACTCTGCTCTACAAAGCAGAAATACATGATACACGTTCACCATCGCAACAGGGCTTTTAACAAGCAACAGCTCACACTCATAATACCAATATACGAAACCAATACCTATACCATGCAATATGCAATACAATACTAATATATACAGCTGAACAACTGGACTTCTGCAGCCGAGGGGAGACTTATGAATTCCCTTATAACTCCAGCAAGGTCCACCCACAGAACTAGGTAAGTGAAGTTTTTATATATATATAGATCCCAGAGGATAATTTTTTTTAAGTACCATAGGCAGGTAAGCACTGCTGGCTTTCTAATGCCATGGGGAACTACTTTGAGATCAGGGATCTGAAAGTCTCTCCCCTCATATTAGGGCTGCCCCTCGTTTATCAAAGTCAGCTATTACAAAGGAAGGCAGGAGATGGGAGATCTGCAGCAAGTGATGACACACAGGTGCCCATGCGCGACGGCCAAGGGTTGCTGCCTCTGTCAGACCTTGGATAGTGAAGTTGGTTGGTCCTTGACAAAGCTGTTATTTCACAGAGCAACGCGGCTGCAGAAGGGCCTTAAAAAGGCATATTGCCAAAGAAAGTTTTATCCAAGAGGCTTTTCCAGTGGACACAAATCCTTTCCGATGGGCCAGCTGCTGGCAAACATGCTGCAACAAATTTATGAGAACATAACAATGCTGTAAAGAGATGAACTTAAGGGACAAAGAAAAGTAATCCATATTAAGGCTGGCAAGGGCTTTGCGCCTGCTAACAGTCCTGCTGAATCGCATTTGAGGGGAGCTGAACTACAGCAATTTCTAAACTAAATCACTTGGGCCTGCCAGTACTTTCACCAGTTTATTACAGAAATTTACTCACAAGGGTCAGTGACCCCTCAGTCAATGACTCCCCCAGGTGACTTCCCAAGCCATGTTAAGCTACAAGCATTTGTTCCCATTCCCTCTGATCTTCTCTTTCCCTCCTCCTCCTCTTCCACTTCCCATTTCATTCGCCTCTCCACTGAATCCCTTCTTTTTTTCTCTCTATTGTCAAATCACTGGAGTAGGGTACAATGTGACAAGACAGTGTTGGAGGAACAATGAGGGATGTAGAAGCGAAGGAGCAACAGAGAGGCAAGAGGGCCAAGAAGGGGAGCCAAGAAGCCTGAACGTGATGGAGGGGAAAGGGAGGTGTGAAGAGCTGCAGGGATGGCGGTAAGGCAGCTACGCTTTTGGGAAAGATGAGGATTTTCATACCTGCTTCCCTGTATAGATAACATGAAGACAAGGATGCGGATGAGAGCAAAACTGCAGCCTCCAGGATGCAGAGGGCCTCCAGAATCTTTTTAGCTACTAAGGTGGGGAGAAAACAACAGGAGCTGCAGGGTGTAAGTGGAGGAAGAGGCAGCAGGATTTGGCACAAAGGAGGAAGACTAAGGGGCAGAGCAGTGGTATGGGCAAGAGGGGCAAAGCAGAAGGTCTGATGGCATTGCATGAGAAAAAATGCAGGCTGCTTTGTTAATGGAGAGGAGTACACCCCCTCCAAAGGTGGGCATCCAAGTGTGTCAGGTGAATTCTGCTCTTCTTTCCTAAAAGGAGGTGTAGACAATTATACACCTCCTGAGCCCAGAACATCTGCACTTAGACAAGATGAATCCTACAGAAACCTTGTCTCACCATAACCACACTGATGCAATGTCAGAGTCCTGCTCTGCTATCAGGCAAGTTCTCCATGCCTGGCATAAATCTAACCCTCATCATTTCCCCAGTGGAAAAATAAGCAAAAGAAGTTCTTCAGGAAATACTTAACCCATGTACCCTGGACTATCAACTGCTGAAAGTTTAAAGGTGTCCCAGTCCGCAGCAGGCTTTCTGCCACTGCTCCAGCCCTGCCAACCTCCTCCTGCTTCTGCTCAGACAGCTCTCTGAAGCAGCCTTCAGCATTTCTTGTGGCCAGCACAGTTTTCCACAAATTATTAATCGCAAGTGAAAGGATACAGAGCGGGCAGGCATCCTTCCTCCTTTCCTGGCTCCAAAAGGTTCTCCTTTCAGTGTCTCCTCACTCACTTTTTTCTTTCTTCTCCCCCTACCACACATAAGGAATTGATTAATGTCTCTTTAAGGCCCTGCGTCTGCCGCCTTGCAGCACACCCTTGTAAATCAGATAAATATCTCAAGGATCCTTATCCTGGGAAAATTGAGATAATTGCGCTAAATTGAAGAACCTCTTTTTTTTCCTTCCTCTCCCCCCCTCCCTTCTTCTTCTCTTTTCAGCTGGAGTCTCTTGTAGTAACAGGTGTGCTGACTGCTAATTCCTGCACAGGAATTACCCCCTCTCGCTGAAGGGATGGCCCTTGATAGCCGGTTCCAGGCTAGCTCCTGAAGTGAGTTTTAACCAAGATACGATGACAGTCAGGAACATTTCCATAGCTCCATCCAGATGTCTCTTGGAAAAGTTCACCCTCGCTGGTGCACCTCTGGCACCCACCTGCTCAGGAGGTGTCTACTGCAGTGTGAATGGTGGGTTGTGTCTATAAGGTGTAACACAGGGCCAGCTCCAACATCCCCCTTCTACCATGGACCGGTGCTGTAGAAAGCCAGACAAAGGGAAAACAGGAACAAAAAAATACAATGGAAGGATGGAGAAGAATAGGATTCAGGTGAAAGAAGATGGAGCTTTAAGAAACAGCAGGAAAACTAACATGGTAGTCAAGTCAAGTCAAGTCAAATAAGCCCTGAGTGATCTAATCTAAGCTGGCCTGCTCCAAGAAGGTCCTGAGGTCTCTTCCAACCCATACCTTTCTGTGGTCCCATGGCAGGATAGATCAACACTAATGGTATATGAAAGGAGGCATGGACCTCAAAACCAGTCCCCATTTTTCAGTGTCATCACCACGTGCTTCTCCCCCCACCTACAGAAGTGAGAACACCTCCCACCAGCTAAGAACAGCACCAGCTACATCAAGTTATTAACCCTCCCTTCCACCCTAGTGGCAAAAGCCACCAGAAGAGCAGGGGACAGGGCAGCAGGTGAGGAGATCGAGGGGCAAGCTGTGACCCTCCTGTTTTTCTCCTGGGCGAAGAAAATTCTACAAACCAGAAGCCTACAGTGTTTTGCTTTTGGTGCTCTACAGCCGAACACACAAGCAAATTGGGACTGTCAGAGGGACTGAAGGTGACTGATGGTGCAATCCAAAGGGGATGATTACTTCTCTAAGAGATTTCCAGGCAGCACCTGGGGTCTCCAGGGGAGCCAGCAAAGAGGATTTTTAGGTGACTTTGCATGAGGCAGGGAGCATAAACACAGAAGGTGCTCAGAGAGCAAGGATAACTGCACTCAGAAAACTAGGAAGGTGGCAAGCAGCAGATGGTGACACGATGGTGCTGAGTATGGCCCTCATAATTACAGGCATCCTCCAAGTGCAGATTAGACCTTCAAGCCCAGCCAGCTCATCTAAAGCATGCATTGGCTGGGAGGAAGCAAAGCAGACTGGCTCCAAGCCTCACGAGATAATCGCTGAGCTTGGGCTAGCGGTCTTGAGGCTGCAGGTGGGTTGAGAGAGAGGAGGACAACAGCTGTTTCTACTTCACCCAGGTCTTCCGTGCCAGGCCACCCTTCCCTCGTCCCCAGCAGAGCCATGGCTCTCTGCAGACTCAATCAGAGCCCATTCTTCTGAAAATGCTCTCACACACACCAATAATAACCCAAGAGCCCAGGCAGGGCTGAAACAAGATGAACGTGGTGGCTGAACAAAGGGGTTCAGAGCTGTGGCTCCAGCCAGAGCTTCACCAGCACATCTCTACCCATTCCAGGTTTAGGGAGGAAAGAAACAAATTTTGGGAAGGTGGGAAACAGCTTCTCTGAAGGTCCACTGATGAAGAGGGGATGGAAGGAAGTCTCATGAGTCAACTCCCTCTTTTCAGTTGCAGCCCAAATTTTCTCAGCTTCCTCTGCCAAATCACCAGAAACAACCGTCATGGAGTACCATGCCCTGTACCCAGGACATGTGCAGTAGAAGGTGACTCCTCTGCTTGCTCCATGTCATCCATACAGACCCAACTTGAGCTTAAAAGTAGCACCGCCAATGCAGAAAAGGGGGGGTTGGTTCTCCATGGCTCCCCTCAACCCTTGCCCTAGCTCTGCAAAGAGGCTCAACACAGCTTTCAGTGCTTATGGGATGGGATGACCCCTGCCCAGCCTACAAGCCGCAGAGTCGCTCCTGGCATCAGCAGGCTCCACGCAACATCTCCACTCCTCTCAGGAAGAATAGGCTTGATGGTGTTTTGACTCCCTTCTCAGAGACTCCCACACGGCACTTTACAATCCAACTTCACTCTCAAATACACATCCTGGGCTGCATCCCAGAGATGTGTGTCAGGCACGAAGCGCTGTCAGTCAGCCCCAGTCACAACACATCAGGGCTTAGGAGAAGTCTGACTGATCAGGGCGAGGGGGAAGGGAGTGCAGGAACGAGAAGAAAAGGCTGAACAGCAAAAAAAAAATGAGAGGAGAAAGACAAATCAAGCGGGAAAATGGCAGGGACTATTCCATACAGCAAGGGTGTTTTTCATCTGTGATACAGCAGCGGTGTCAGGCACTGAAAAGGACAAAGATGTTCAGATACAGAGTTGAAGGGAGGAGAGCAGAGGTAGCTCCTGGGAGGGCTCCTGGTCTGAAACCTGGCATCTCTCATCCACGTAGCTTTAGGCAGCAGGGACTGAAACTTGCTGCCAAATCAGCAGCATGGCAATTAATGTAAAGTGGGCTGTAGGGACAAAGCTACCAGATAAAGTGTGTGCCTGGCTAAATGCCACTTTGGAGTTGGCTCCAATATTGGAAACCTCAGCCAAGAACGACCAAATGGCCATGGCATGGGGACTGTCTCTCCTGTGCCATGGAGATGTTCACAGGATCCAGGGAAGGGTCACTGCAGGAATGACTTGAGTCAGTTCTCCTGCCACCACCCAGATGTTTTCCTGCATAGGAAGATACCTGCAATCCTAACTGTCAAGAAAGGCAAAGCTGGGCAAAATAGGAACAACTGAGGAAGCAATCAAAACTGTACTCATTTGAAGACAAAGGTGAATAAATTTAGGCAAGGCTTCGGAGGAGAGGTCTGCCTATGAAAGGGTACTGCAGTGGAGAGGGAGGCGGTCCCTCCCCGTTCTGGGAGATGAAGGACATGGAGAGAAGACCTCAAACACTGCATAAAAGTTTGAGATTTGTCAAGTATGCTTGACTGAAATCATGAATTTCAGTCTCTTCCACCATGCATGCAATGAGTAAATATTCACTGGGCTGAAGAGAAAGAGAGGAGGGGGGTGAGGAGAGATGACTCCATAGCATAATTTATATAAGTATTCACTGGAGCTTGAACAGGAACCCACATCTCCCCCACTCCCAGGTGAGTGCCCGAGCAGCTAGGCTGGAAGTCCTGCTTCTTCTAACTCCCTCACTGCAACCCAGGGTTTAAATAATATTATTCCTCACAAAGTGGAAAAGTTCAAATGGCAGGACTGAGTGGACTCTTCCACCACCTCAAAACCAGAATTCCCTGATAATCAGGAGGGTCTTTCCAGGTGGGTTCAAGTCTCTTTCAGAGGGAGAAAAGATTAGAGGAAAGGGTTCTATCGACTATGCTATTTTGTAAGAGTGGCCAATGTTTCTCGGCCTGTGCAGACCCTGATCTCTGAGCCATACCCAGAAGATGACTCACAGATTGGGCTTTGCCAGCAAGAGAGACATGCCTAGAGTAACCCGGTGTTGCTTAGGCATGAGATAAGCACTGACCTGTTCAGCACACTGAAAAGAGAGGCGGGTCTGGCAAAGGGCAGAAGCAGATCCTCAGGGAGGATAGGGAACATGGAAATACGGCAGCTATATTGAGAGGCAGCTGAACAGGGGCTCTGAGGATCCAAACTAGACCCCTAAAATTGCTTTATGTTTGGGGTACAGCATACCTCTGTCAAATGGGCTTGTTTCCCCACAAACCTATGAAAGGGGACAACAGACTTGTGCTCACCTACATCATGAAGAAGATACAAGGGAAGGAACCGCATGAGAAACCTGCTGCCCAGCCAACCATTGCCATGTGAACCTCAGTGAGTTGTATCAGTCTCTTGTCTACAAGGAGTCACTGTTGCCTCTCTAGCTCAGACAGGGGATGGAGGGGCAAAACCCATGAACAATTTTGAATTCTTCATTGCTGAGGGACAGATCCCCTTGCACGAGGATTGTCTGAAGCCTTCATGGGCTGTGTTTAGCCAGCTCACATAGGGTGGGATTGGATTTTTCTTTTAGCTGCATGACAGACAAGGGAAATGAAGAGGGTGGTGTATACTCTGACTTCAAGAATCATTTGCTAATCTATGAGGAAGAATCTTACTAGAGAAATGGAAGGGGTCATTAGGGGTAGGGATGGGAAACTCTAGAAATTACACATTGCCTAGAGAATTAACTGGAAGAAAGGGGAGTCTCTGTGCAAGCTGGCTCATGGGGAAAGGTGAGTCCATCCCTCCCACTTCCTTTTATTCACCATCTTCACAATCACTGGTGGTTTTCCTCTGATGCAACCTGACCTCAGCTCCTCAGCTGAGTGCTACAGCTGGTCCCTTTGTGCATCTGTCACATGGTGGATGGAAGAGAGAGTAATAAAATGAAGAACATGAAGGTAAATCCAGATGAGGAAGCAAAGAGAGTAGTGTGGGACCCAAATCCTTCAAACCTTGGGATCCTGCACTTGATCACCTACCTTCACTGGGGAAGAGATCTCATGAGTCAGACCACAATAGCCGGGGTGAGGAGCCAGCAGTCTTGCAAGTCACTTTTCTGATTCAACAACGGAAGAAGAAATGGTTATAGAAAGGAGGATACAGTGAGTCTTGCCTTTCACTGGATCGTCTGCATCATAAATGACTTTTAGAGAGTGCTGCAAAACATCTCCGCAAGCCCAAGAGGAGACCAAGGAGAGGGAAAGACCCCAGGCACCTCCCACCACTGCCCCCAGCCTGCCCTCAACCTGTAAAGATATCAGTCTGACAGCACATGCTTGCAAACCCCGGCCCGGCTCTGGCTGGGTTAATGTGACAATCCATTTCTGACAGCGTGTCAATACAAAGCAATTTAGGAGTGCATGAAAAATCGACCCGAGGTAACAGGCAATTTCTCCGCTCTGCTGGTTAGACGGAAGTAGGGACCAATGAGGCCAGCATCTCTAAGCACGCTCACCTCGGCAGCGCCCGGTCTGCCAGCACACGCTGTCACGTTAGCAGCTCTCACCAGAAAGGAGGATGGAGCAAGGCAGGAGCAAGACACCTGCTATGGGGCACAGTCTCAGGATGGGGACAAAGGAGAGTTGAGGGTGGCATCCCATTCTTTCTTCCCATAAAGATTTTGTTAATTGAGAGGCATTTGAATATGTAAAGTAACAAACTGGTTGAAATAGAGTAGACAGACTTAAACATACGGATGATTATAAGGCAGCACCCTGGCCTCGGGTCCATATGACCTGCCCTATGGGCAGGGAGCCACTGGCTGAACCACTCCAGGCTGGAGAGGGGCAAGCAAGTGGTCCAGACAACCCAAAAACCTGATGCCAAAAAATCATCTCTTCTTTTAAGCCAAACCCAGAGCATGCCTGGATGGGACCTGAGGCACCATCCAACACCACGCTGCTGCCCTTCTACCATGGACACAAGAAGCACATTTCATACTGGTGCATCTCCCCAGGCAGGGACTAAGCGAGGCCACGGGAATGAACAGGGAGGGGCAGAGGGTGCAGTGGGAAAAGACAACGAAGGCACTGGCATCGCTGAAGGCTGGCCTGCCCTCCTTCCCTCTCTGTCACCAGCACAGATTGCGGGGAGGGCAATCGCCTGCCTCTTGCCCACATGGTAGCCACCAGCAGCCATCTCAGAGCGCTGCCTCCATGCTGTGAAAGCACATTGGCTCAAACACCGAGGCTGGCGTAGAAAAACGGAGGGTTAGCCCAATCCAAGCAAATCTGTTTGCAAATGCAGAGAGCAGCAGCGACCTGCTGGCAGTGCTCATCCAGCATGATGGGCTAACGGACGCTCCCGCCAAGCTAAAAGCATCACGGTCTGTCATTATTAAAGCAGAAAACACAACAGACGGAGCCTATGCCGCTGAGTCCAGGCTTTTGCTCCCTCGCAACCCCAGGACATTTCACTCTGAAGAGTTAATTCAGATCCCTCACTCATCTAGAGAGGCTAGAAGTGCCACCTCTGCTGAGAGAGTCAGGAGAAATTACACTTGCTGCCTATTTTTTTAGATTGAACAACTTCGAACCAGGCTGAACTTCCCGCCCATGCCACACACCATACACGCAGCAACCCTAGAGGGTGCCAACCATGGAAATGCAGAAGTCAAAAAAGGAAGAATGGGTAGAGAGAGGAAATATAATATTTCTGTGACTCTGCCAGAATAACATGCTGGGTTAAACCTACCCTTGGACACATTTTTATCCAGGACACCATGGGATACAGCCAGGGAGGCAGGGTTTGGGGTTGGGTCCTTTTTGTGCGGTTGCATTAAGAGTAAGATTCCCATTTTATTTTGATTTAATAAGCTAGTTAATGCGTGTTAACAAAATTAAAAGTCATTATTAAAGGCAGATGTACTGGTGTATGAATAGCTAAGCATCAGCTTTGCCTTTAGATGATCCGCAGCTTCAGCGTATGCTTCTAATAACCAGCTGTCACTTACCAGCGATGTGGTAACTCTCTTATTAAATCCTAAATGGGCATATGGACGTTACATTTAAAGTAGTACTTTCCCCGCCCCCCCTCTCTCTTTTCCCACACACAGCTGAGCCAACTCACGAATTTCCTGCAACATTTTTTCCCTTCGTTAATGGGATGCATGTTGAGATCAGAAGGGCCAAATGATGACCTGTCTTTTTGTTTTTACATCCCTTTGGAAAAATCCATATGACTCTCCATGTGTCAAAAGAGTCATAATACATCCCAGATGCCTCAGCACTAATTGCACTTTTTCTACGAGAAGCCGCTAAGCTCCCCTGAGAAGCCCTTCAACCACAAGTCCCGTTTGTCCAGCACTGCCACGTTCCTGAACAGCTTTGCAGTAACAGGCTGGTGAGGTCAGCTCTTGGATGAGCCACCAACAACAACCCAGCACGAACACCTCCTTAGTCACAAACTGCATATTCAGAGGATGCAGGAAACCAGGACACCATGGGACTTGTGAGAAGCAAAATCTGTTTCTGTGATGGGAGCAGGGGCGAAGGGTTAAGAGAGAAAAATCAACCTCGTTTGCAAGGTTCCAGTAGGACTACATTAAAAATGCCACCAAATGCAAACATTTGGTGCTTAAAATCAGGAAAACACTTCCACCTTCCATTGTTTTTCACATCTTTTGCTTTTTAGCTGAGGCAAATGCAGTTAGCAACACAGGAGGCAGTACCTGTACCTTCCAGCATTGTGGTCTCCAGCCAGGAGCAGAGGGGACAGAGGGGACTTACCTCCCCTGCCAGGTCACCCCCGACAGACTGAAGTTGCAACAGCTGAGCAGGAATAGCAAGAAGGGCCAGTTCTGCTCTGTCCTACATGGAGTCCAACATTAAGACTCGGCTCACGCAGACCACTTCCCACTGGCCCCATCCTTCCTTGACGTGGATCTATATGTCCTTAATAGCATTTGAATAGTTAGCATGGTTGGCTGGGAGGCAGGGAGGGGAGAAGTGCAGGCAGAGGGCTGGAGAGCCCTGGCGCTACAAAGTATTAACATTGCATTAGCATGGGTCAGTCCCTGAAGACTTGGGGGCAACGATGCTAACAGGTCTATTCCCTCCTCCCCCACCCTTCCAGCTCCCTGTGGTGATTTAGAACATGAAATATGGAGAATAGGAAACAGGGCTCCATGCTCCCCAACCAGGTGCTTGCGGTGCAGAGACCCTCCTCACCTACCCCAGCATGGTGGGATCTCCATCATGCTCCTGAGAGCTGCTGTGTGAGGTGCCCCAAGTGTCCAGGACATTCCTGTAACTCCAGGTCAGTGCTCTTTCAAGGCACGTGTTGTGGCAGGCTTCCTCTCCCCATAAGAGGTCGGCTGGAGCGGCAGGAGAAGCAGGGAGTTACCACCTCTCACAGATGCCCCCTTTGAAGGTACCACTTCCCAACCATACCTCTACAGGATGCCATCTGGGAGCTGCCCCTGTGCTGTTGCTGCCCCTGTCCAGGTATCGGCCACTTGCACTGGGCAGAAGGTAATGCCAGCAGGCCACCCACCACACTGGAAAGCCTTGCCTCGATCCTTCCTCCATGAGAAGGAGCTGGCACCCTCCTTTGACACCTTTTTTTCCATCATTAGCAGAGGGAGCCGGGACTTGTTACACACCAGGTAAGAGCATCTGCGGATATGTTGCTATAAGGTCTGAAAGAAACAGAAACAGACCCTTCCTTGCACCCCATGGAGATGAACAGCTGGACTGTCTGCCCCAGGCTATGGTCACTGCTGCCCTGGGAAGTGGAGGAGAGCATCAGGGGACTTGCTCTCCTCCAGGCACTGCTATCAGCTATAAACACAGGATATTTGTGGTCTAAACTTTCCCATCCTTATATCTGAAGGTCCTGTACGCTGTGCTATCAATCATCCACAGAAATATTAAGCTGCTGGAGAGCTGACACTGTCATGTGCTATGTTCATTCACTTGAGGATCAAGTGTCTCAGCAAAAGCAGGAGCAGAGTCCAAATGTGGCGCCTCCCCCATCCCTGATCTCATTACGGCCCTGCTGCGTGCACAAACCCCTTTTCCCTCCAGTTCTCTCTTCCCACAGCACTGACCACAGCTCATAAATTAATAAGTGCATGTATTTTTAAAATCAGGTTTGTGGTAAGGGAGACATTGAAGATGAAGTGGAGGGGAAGAGGGGGAAGAAAACAAAACCAACACATACAAACAGTTCAAACACTGCAAAATGTTTAACAACATATAAGTCCTTCAAAGCCACAAACCACTTGGTCCCCATCCGCCGGCCGGATTCACTAATAGGTTTACTGCCAATGCCAGTGTGAAAGGCGGTGGTACATGAGGACCCAGCATCCTCTGTTCTGCCTCCAATTATGTGCCAAGTTAAAACTCAGGAAAAAAATAAAACTCAACCTAATCCACAGTCATTCTTTAATCTTGTGCAGCTTATTAAAACCAAGAGGACAAGATAATCCACCCAGGCTGGCAAGTTGGAGGCTGCTCATTCCCTCTCCAGAAGAAATCAGCTCATGTTTTCTCTTGAGGGTCCCAAGAGGCTCAGAGACCAGAAGACACTGACAATATGCTACAGAAAGAAAAAAAAGAGGAAGGTAATTATGGAAAAGGTTCAGAGGAAAACATGTTTCTGCACAGCTGCTGAGGGCGAGCAGGAGCTGTATACACAGCAGGAGCTGCTGGCTCCCCACTCCTGGTCATCAGAGGACCTCACCGGAGAGGCAGAGCCAGGGCCGGGGCTGTTAATGGGATGGGCAGCTCCAGTGGTTCAGCCTCAGCTGCCTGATCTACCAAAAGGCTGAAGAAGAGAAAAAGACTCTGTGTTGCAAATTACACAGCCAAAGAGATCTAGGCTGGGTGGGTCACACAGAGGGAAAGAGCTGGGCAGGCTGGACCATTATGTAGGGCACTTGCTCAGCACTTATGTTCACATCCCTTGCTCTGTAACAGACTTCCTTAGGCAAAGGATGAAGATGGTTGAGAGGGGTGGACATACCCAGTGGGACAGCACAACAGTGCATGGCATGACCCCAGGTGCTGGAAAGGTGACAGAAACCAGGAGGAGCAACAAACCTCGTGGAGCAAAGGTGCCAATGGCTCTGCTTCCCTCAGGAAGGGTGGGAAAGAGGAGGTGGCAAGGCAGCAATGCCTTTGCTAATGTGATGGATGAAGACGTATGACAGGATGGAAGAATATCATTTGGGGCCACCACCACTTAGACAAAAGAAATAAAAGTAGCTCTATCAGAGGAGTGCTGAAAGTCCTCCCTGTTTGGGTGGACACTGAGATTTCTGTTAACATTATTAACAAAGAGAGAGAAACTACAAAAGATACTCATTCTGGGAGACTACCCAAACAAAAACCAAAAAACAAAAACTGCAACAATAAAAGCTTACACATCCTAGCTGCAATGGTTAAAGACTAACACTGGCCATAGATGCATCACCAAGACATGATAGTGTTTTAGATTCAATATTGATGAGTGATGTGGAACAGTGTGGAAGAGCTGGAACTGGAAAATAACCTTGGCCAGAGCGATTTATTTAAAACTCATCCCTTATTTTGACTTATTTCAAACAGAACAGACAGATAAACAACAGCAGAGTGCTGCCTAAAGGTTCTTGGTTTCAAAAGGGCAAACCCCATCTTGGATATAAAAGGGAGGTTCAAATGTCTTTGAATCAAAGACAAAACTCCCTGGAGACTGCACCCCAAACACGGAAAAAATATTGAAGGAGCAGCTCTTGAGCAGCTCTTAACTTGCTAGAATGAGTAGAGTAATGGGGATAAAAGGAATAGGAAGAGAGCATAGAAAGGGAAATGATTAAGCAGCAAAGACAGCAGTTTTTTAGGGGCTGGGAAATAGAAGGGATGGAGTGAGAAATGCCAGAAGTCAAACTGAGTTAGACCTGGGGAAGGATATTAAAACAAATAGTGAAAGATTCTCTGGCCATACAAACACAAAGATAATAAAGACAGAACAAGCAGTGCTATGATGCAGGATGGGGGAAGAGAGTTCACAGAAAATCTAGGTGAGGTCCCAAGACTAAATGAATTCTTCTCAGCAGCTCTGGACAGGCACAATAATTATAAACATATGAACTTAGCAGGGTGACCAATAGGGAAAATGTACTTACCACAGCTGAGATGAAAGTGAAGATCCAAGATCTTCCTGTGATCAAGTCATGGGGCCAGGTAGCTCCCAGCCCAAATTCCTGGAGAAACTACCCCATGAAATGACAGGACTGGGAGCAAGGTCTTCAATAAATCCACCAGTAAGGAGGTGGAGAACATAAAATGCAGCACCTGTAAGTAAAAAGGATGAAAAAGCAATCTGAGCAGCTGCCAACCCAGCACGCAAGGGAAGAAGCAAAGACTGGGGAGGGCTGTGAAACATGGGGGATGCTAGACTATCCTGTTTGGGATTGTTTTCATTTTTGTCTCACTTTTTGTGTTAATAACTGATCTTCTAGATAAAGGAAAATATGCATTTTAGTGAATCATTTAATGCAATGCCATGATGGGAAGTGATTTTTTTATGGTAAAGAGGATGAGGCTTAGCCCAGGCAATGTAGAGGCAGACTGGGATTTGGTGAAGGGGCAGCTGTGGACAGGGAGGGAAGAGGAGGTTTCAGCTGCAGGGAGGTTGGCAGTGAAGTTCCCTGCAGATCAGTCTCGGGACTTGCCCTAGTCAACAATTTCCCTAATGAGCTCACCTTAATTAAACCAGCCCATGAGAAGCAGGAGAAAACCAGGGAAGACGATGTGGATATCACACTGGAAGCACAGCTGGAGGATGGCTCAATCCCTGAAGCAAACCGTGTAGTTTTCAAGAATTTCTACTGCAAATGGGGAATTCATAAGTTGAAAATGACTGAAGAGGAAAAGACCCTGCTTGTAGGAGGCAATTACAGGCTGATTAGTGAGACACAGCCACAAAGCAGGCAAA
The DNA here is from genome assembly GCF_000699145.1 of Aptenodytes forsteri. Taxonomy (NCBI): domain Eukaryota; kingdom Metazoa; phylum Chordata; class Aves; order Sphenisciformes; family Spheniscidae; genus Aptenodytes; species Aptenodytes forsteri. Next base: position 10,539,643 of record NW_008795909.1, read on the forward strand.
TTTGATCCTAAGGTGTATGCAGGGGAGGGTTTCCAGCAGAGGAGGGCATCACCCAATTCACAAGATAAACTAGTCATCCACTCTCAAGAGCAGCAATAGATGCAAAGAAAGGCTGCCAGGATAACCAGCGGATGGGAGATGGCCCAAGAAGAGGGGGCACATGAATTTTTGGTTTATTTGGCTGAAGGAGATGTGATTGCTGTCTTCATCCCAACTGTAGTTAGTAAACAAGGGAAAAAGCAATGGAAGTGGATGACATGGGTACTAAAAATACATAAACTAGCTAGAAACATATCTAAGCTCAAAATTATGCCTCACCAGAGCAGGGAGGCAGCTAGGGCAAACAATGAAAAAAAAGGAGGAAAGATTTTTAAGATGGCTCCTGCTAAGAGTATGAAAGGGATTTTATGAGGTGGTTCCCAGCTGGGAATTTGGCCAAGGTACTGGGGTTAACACACACACTATTCTGAAAAGTACCAAGGGATTTTCAGCAGCCAGAAATTGCCAAAACCTGGGTTTTAAATCTCCACTGCTGAAATGCAACTATTTATTCAGAGCAGTTCCACTTGAGCAACTATGTGAAATGCTGCTCTGAGACTCTCAAAAGTCTCCCGGGGAGCAGGCAAAAAAATACATATATTCTGTCTGGAGCTGATTCTCTTTCCACACTTCTCTCCCTCTCATCCCTCTTCACCACTAACAGGATTTGCATCAGAGCAGCCAGCCCTCAGAGCCACGCAGCTCGCGGCCCCTCTCCCTGAGCTTGTCACACTGTGGAGACATCACCTTTGGACATTCAAGCATGAGGAGCAAGGTCCTAGGCAGCCAGGGGGGACTTTGGCCACACAATACACACCTCTGTGCCCCTCCCGGCAAGCAGGGAAAGAGTTCAGGCATTGTGGGGCATTGTACAGTTTAGACATGTCCAAGAAATACCAGCTAGGAGCAGATGCTTTCAGAGCCTCTCAAGACTTTCTTAATAACATAAGCTTACCTGAAAGAAAGCTGAGCCATCTCCATCCTACACCAAATGAGAAGGTACCAGCACGCTTGGTGGTTCCCAGGGAGCAAAGAGCTCATCTTAACATGCACCATGTCCTTATGCACATGTTATGGGGAACAGCCACTGTTTGGAAGATCCAGGTATCCCAGTTCCCCAGGTATATTTTTTATGAGCTCCATGTACTGTCTTTCCCTGTAACAATCACCAGACCCTGCAAAAAGAGACTGCTCAGCCAGGGCTCTGCATTTGGGGCGGGATTATTTTATTTTTTTATATACTTGTCGCTTTTTTTACTCCATATTATTTGTGCCATCTGCTTGATGATACTGTTGAAAGCCTCCACACCAAAGCCTGGACATGAACAAAGGAGCGTTGGAAGTCCTGCCCTGCCAGCAGCAAGCAGTGTCCACAACATAGCAAAAAGCCAAAGAACCATGAAAGAGCAAACCTGAGCAGACTTAATCCTCCTCCAGCTGCTCAGCTCCTTGTCGCTCATCTCTTGCTGCTCAGTTTGGCAGCGCAGCTGAGCCAAGAGGGAAGCCCAGGTGCTGGGAGTAGGGCAGGAGGTAGAAGGGTGCTCTGCAGTGGGCAGCGTGGCTCTCCTGCCCGCAGGTACTTACATGCCACCGGGCAGAGAGGTGGACGGGAGCAGCCGGAGTGGCTGATACACAGAGGTTTAGCAATAAAACCTCCCACTCCTCTGAGCCTGTAGCTTGGCATGAAAGCGGGCAGTTCAGCCCTCAGCGCTGTGACTCCTAAGGCTGCCAGCAAGGTGAGGCACAGTTGGCACTTATTCCTCCTGCTCCTTGTCCAAAGGAGACACCTTTCCACCTTCCTCAGCTTCAGCAGAGTCTCAGGAGCCTAAACCACAACAGAGAAAGGCCAAGCAAACTGCACGGGATGCTGGTAGAAACATGCCCAGTGCTGCTACATCCCACCCCATAGCCACCCCTTCCTTTGCACTTGCACACCGACTTGCACAATCCAGGCTGCCGCTGCTGTGCTGCATGCCACACATGCTGACTGCCATCCCTCACCGTCCCCAGCCTTCTGCAGCCCCCACAGGAGAGGGGACGGGAGGTGGCCAGGCTGCCCAGTCCCAGCCTTCACCGGGCACCTGGTGGTCCCCACAGGGCTCTCACCCTCTTTGCTGCCCACTGCATATGTTCCTCCTCCCCTTCCTCTGCCCTTCTCCGCTTGTTGCATGAAGGGTGCGTTTGACCTCAATCTGTCTGCTCTGATTAGAGTCCGGAGCCGTTCCTCTCCGCCGAGCACAGAGCCCCATAAGGGCTGCGAGGCCGCATCTGCCACAGCAGGTTATTCAAGAGGGGGTTCAGCAAGGGCTGCCGCCGTCGCAGGGCAGCGGGGGACACGGAGGTGAGAAGGGGCAGTGCTGGCTGCACTGTGCCGGTGCCACCACTCCTGGCTGTAAGCGGGGAGAGGCACCGTCCCACGAAGCTCAGCTTGCCTGAGAGGTGAAAGCCAAACAGAAAGGGTTAAGAGGTGAAGGAGAAGTGGTGACTTATTATAACTGAGTGGAGGTGGCTGCATGGACTGAGCCCCAGCTGCAGCAATATGGGTCCCTTGGGTTTGCAGAAGTGTTTCTTCATAGTACTCCAGAGACACCTACAAATAAAAGTGAATAAAAAGGTAAGTATATAAAATGCAGCAAGGCCCAGTCTTCAGCCCAAGGCAAGTCTTCTTGCCTGCAAGCCTTGCCAAGGCAAGGCAGCATTCTCCTCGAGAAGCTGGCGGCTCACGGCTTAGACAGGTGTACTCTGCGCTGGGTAAAAAACTGGCTGGACGGCCGGGCCCAGAGAGTTGTGGTGAATGGAGTTACATCCAGTTGGCGGCCGGTCACGAGCGGTGTTCCCCAGGGCTCAGTTTTGGGGCCGGTCTTGTTCAATATCTTTATCAATGATCCAGATGAGGGGATTGAGTGCTCCCTCAGTAAGTTTGCAGATGACACCAAGTTGGGCGGGAGTGTTGATCTGCTGGAGGGTAGGAAGGCTCTGCAGAGGGACCTGGACAGGCTGGATTGATGGGCCCAGGCCAACTGTATGAGGTTCAACAAGGCCAAGTGCCGGGTCCTGCACTTCGGCCACAACAACCCCATGCAGCGCTACAGGCTTGGGGAAGAGGGGCTGGAAAGCTGCCTGTCGGAAAAGGACCTGGGGGTGCTGGTCGATAGCCGGCTGAACATGAGCCGGCAGTGTGCCCAGGCGGCCAAGAAGGCCAATGGCATCCTGGCCTGTATCAGAAATAGCGTGGCCAGCAGGAGTAGGGAAGTGATCGTGCCCCTGTACTCGGCACTGGTGAGGCCGCACCTCGAATACTGTGTTCAGTTTTGGGCCCCTCACTACAAGAAGGACGTCGAGGTGCTGGAGCGTGTCCAGAGGAGGGCAACGAGGCTGGTGAGGGGTCTGGAGAACAAGTCTGATGAGGAGCGGCTGAGGGAACTGGGGTTGTTCAGCCTGGAGAAAAGGAGGCTGAGGGGAGACCTCATCGCTCTCTACAACTACCTGAAAGGAGGTTGTAGCGAGGTGGGTGTCGGTCTCTTCTCCCAAGTAACTAGTGATAAGGCAAGAGGAAATGGCCTCAAGTTGTGCCAGGGGAGGTTTAGATTGGACATGAGGAAAAATTTCTTTACTGGAAGAGTGGTTAAACATTGGAACAGGCTGCCCAGGGAAGTGGTTGAGTCCCCATCCCTGGAGGTATTTAAAAGACGTGTAGATGTGGCACTTAGGGACATGGTTTAGTGGGCATGGTGGTGTTGGGTCGATGGTTGGACTCAATGATCTTAGAGGTCTTTTCCAACCTTAATGATTCTATGATTCTAAGTGACACAGCATGGCTCAAAACAACTGCACTCTACTCCCTGCTCGCAAAAATCAGAGTGACCTCACTCAAACTGCTCTCTGGGAACTGTTGCTGACCCATGACATCCCCAAAAAGTGCCCAGACAGGAGATGAGCTCCTGCAGGAAGCCCCTTTGACCTTCACTGCACCCTGTCCCATGCCACCAGCACCTTCTGCTCAGGCTGGAGCCCAGCATCACAACAGAGATTAATCCAAAGGAAGGACCAGAGGGAGGGGGGAAGGTGCCCCTCACCCCCACATGAACAAAAAGGGCAAAGATATTTGCACAAGGAGCTGACTGGCCGGTCTGGGAAGAAGCAGAAGGACGACAGCTACCGTGACGCCCCTCACATGCACAGCACAGCAAACTGATCAGGAGGGGAGGGCAGCAAGCCCTGGAGGCCTCCGTTGTGTTGGTTGAAGATGACAGGCCGAGTCTAACAGCTCTGCGTGCTGTCACCATCTATTGCATTGCATTCCCTGAAGGACGACGGGGCAAACGCAATGCCCAGAGCCTCGACAAGTGGGCTACCAGACAGCCTGGCACAGCCAAGATCTGAACCCGGCTGCACGCACTTCTCCGAGTCAAGCCTCTTTCCTCTCTTTCTTTTAGAAACGCCAGCAGAGGTATTTCCCGCTGGTCAAAGGACAGGTCTGCTGGCAGTACCCAACCCATCACAGCCATTTCTGACTGCATCAAAACCTGAGCTTCAGGAGGGACCATCAGGTTCAGCATCACAGTGGTCAACGCCCTGGGGACGTGAAGCTTCACCATGGGATGAAGGTTGCAGCCCATTGTACTGCACCAGTGTGTCCTGCACCACAACAGCTTGTTAATGCAGTGCCCAGTGCTGGGGCTGAACAGCAGTATTTAACCCCTGACCAAGCCCATAACTGATGGCCATGGGGTTCATGGTGTGGGTGGGATTCCAGTTACTCTGCAGACCAGGGTCAGCTGAGAAACGTAGATTTAGCATCTGAAATGGCTCAAAATCTCAGGTGCTCAAGTCAGACATTTCCAGTCCAGTCCTTCCTGATGGGAAGGAGAGGTATCAGTGCTGGGGGGAGAAGTTCTGCTAAGTCCCAGCTGGTCTATCCATGCCCAGAACCTCCAAGACTTTGCCCCATCCAGCAACAAGGACATGTTACAAATGCGTAAGCTGTGGCTAAGATGCACTTCTCTTGCAGGAGGTGCAGTACTCCTCTATCATTTTCTCTCATTCTGTGCCTCACCCCGTTTGGAGTCACTGCCCCTCAGACACGTTGCTAATAGTCCCTAGGTGGAAACCCAAGAGGAAGCCCTGGCCAGGCTGGAGACGTGACAGATCTGACTGGGTTAGGAGAATCCACACTCCACCCACTCCCTGCTCACCTCCAAGGGGAGAAGCCACCACCTGCTCTAGAGTTACAGCTCTGCAGGCAGAAAACCCAGCACAACCACAGATGGACGCATGCCACCCCGAGACTGCACAGCTCTGCTGCTGTCCAGCCTGCCCACGCTGTCCCTGCGGCCACTGAAGTTCAGCCAGCAGCTGGGGTGCATGGTGACATGATGGTGACATGAGGGAGGCCCAGCTGCAGCTCCACACTGGAGGACAGCCTTGTCGCGACGTCCTGAGGCAGCAGCAGCAAGAAGAGTGGCATGTCCCTCCAGCTGCCCTGACGGCTGGCCTGGCTGTGCTCTCGTTCCTCTGCTCATCCAACTCTGCCCAGCCCACAACCCCACGACCCAAAAGCCTCTTATTTTAGTCCAGTGACACAGAAAAACAGCCGTCAGGATGGGGGGAAGGGGTCAGACGCCAGCATGGAGAAATCCTCCAAGTCAGACACACAAACAAACCCAAATCACTGTTTCTCATGGATGTCACAATAAGTAGCACAAACTGTAGCTGCAGGAAAAAAAATCTAATAGACACCAATTAAATGCATGACTTGACTGCCTCTGCCACGGCAGCCAGTGGTGGCTTGCTGGTGGCAGCGGAGTATCACCGGTCATTGCTGACACTGCTGAGCCTCTGCCTCTCCCAGGGGATGCCAAGGATGGTCAGTCTCACTGCCTCACATGCTTGCGTACTAGCTAGCTTATCGCCAAGTACACCATAAAGTCATTCATGTCCTGCCTTAAAAACGGGGGACTGTCACTTTGTCATGAGCCCAAATCTCCCTGGAGCATTAACAGTGGGTGGAGCCAATGAAAAAAATCTCATTTAGGCTGCCCAAAATCTGGGCTAGCACAGGCAGGGGCATGTCTGCTATTGCTAAGCAGGGTGCTGCGGCCAGGGCCAACACTGCAAAGGTCCTGCCCCATCCCTTGACACGACAGAGAACAGGATCACCCCATGCCAGAGATATCCAGACCAGCTGTTGGGTGGCAACATGGGACAGCCAATAGAAAACCCACAGCCCATCCCCGAGCCACAGTTTTCCCTTGCCTACCCACAGTGATGCTGCCATCTGCTTTAGACATCCCGAAGAAGACTCTGAAGAGTCGCACGCTCATGTGATAGCCACAGCAGCATGACGCTGTGCCAGGCAACCCAGCCACAGCATCCCCAGCAGCAAGCACTTCCAAAAATGTCCCTCCTGGTGCTGGCAGTCAGGCGCTGGGTATCGCACCACAGCTACCCCGGGGGCATCTGCATCACCCTACAGCAGGCGTTCTTCCTGCGGGGCTCTGGGCCCCGGTATTCCCCATAGCACTGATGTCTGCTCGCCTATGGCCTCCTGGCTTGCCCTTTACACTGCAGCCAGCACCCCTGGACAGGAGCATTTAGCGCATCGCAACCACGTCTGCAAGACACACTTCCCTCCTCTTATTTAAGCTGCAGCCACTAGAGGGTAATCCAGTCCTCCAAGTTAGATCAGCTCCTTGCTTTGATACAGTGGGCAGCAGGTAAGTGCCTGAACCCCAGCAACTAATTACCAGGTGCCTTTCAACAGCCCCTGTCTAAATCAGCATCCATGCCCCCCATGGCTAGTCAGAGAGCCCTTCTGGCTACCGCTGAGCTGCACAACCTGGAGAAGGCACCCTGATTCAATACCACACGCTGGAGTGCAGTTGTGACTCTGTTTCTTCCAGTTGGATGATGCCGCTCCTCCAAGCTGATTAAGAATAGTACAAAATAATAACACTAATAATGAAATAAAATTTTTAAAACCCACCATAACCCTGAAATCTTCATTAATTATGGATTTTGCATGGCAACCGTTACTAAGAGAGTCTCCTCTGAAACTGATGTTCAAAGAACTTTACATCAAATCTTCAAACAGCTGAGAAGGTTCAAGCTACAAAGTCGAAACATCTGTTGCTTTCCATGCATTTTTCAATGGGGAGATCAGAGAGGAGAAAAAAGTGTACAAAATAATCCTGGTTCTGCTTTATTATTTAAATACAATGACAGCCTATGATATATACTCTGCTCAGAGAGAGAGAAAGCAAAAATGAAGGCAGACTGTTATACAGTTCTACCTACTGGAGCCAAAAATATAATATGCTTCCATTTGCTTTAAATTTAGCCCTTCTGGGAAATACTGTATTAACAGCCCTGGGGGATGAAGTCTAAAAGAGGAAAAGGACAACTTCTCCAGCAAAAACAATGAGCTGACAGACTCATCCCTCCTCCTACTGCCATGCAAAGCCTGGCTGTGGTGGGAAAGTTAGGAGGCAAGGCTATGGGGTGCACCTTCCAGCTACATCTAATACCACCTCCCTTCATTGCAGCCGGCAGGGAACAAGCAGAAAGGGTTGTCCTCTGTGCCTGTGGGAAGGACAGAGCAGACAGGGCTGTATCCTAAAACTGCCTTCAAAACACACTTTCTGCACTCAGCTTTTTGCCCCAAGGGCAGGCAGAAATCTGGAGACTGGTGCCTCTTCACACCCAGTCAGTTCCATCTAGTGGGGTCTCTACTAAACCTGGCTGTGACATTTTTCAAACTTTTCATTTGAAAAAGCTAGCATCTTTTTACCCAAAACCAAATCTTTCAAGCAATAAAACAATAACCAACATTCCCAACATTTTCCAAGGCTTTGCAAAATATTTGGTGTCACATAGGATTGATACCGCTTTCAGTGTAACATTGACATTTTTTTGTTGAACAGTGAGAAGAAATTTCTAACAACATTTGGATTAAAGACCTCAATTCAACATACAGCACAGCAACCTCTAGCCAACGTACTCTCAGAGATGTGACCCAGAGGTTTGCAAGGTCCCTGCACTTGTGGTGTTTCAACCACCTTCCCTGGAGCCTCAAGCACTGCTGCATCTTAAGACCAATACCTGATGAGAGGTTTGCCAGCAGACAAGCCTTTCTTTAAATGGGAAAACTGACTTCAGCTTTCAAACCATGTGCTTTTGGGGACTGCTGCCCCTCTGAGAGCTAATGTTGGGTTGGAAAAAACGTGGTCTGCCACAGGTAGGTTCATCTAATGCCAGGAACCAAGACCAATTAGCAAACTTCAGATGAAGAGCTGGACATCAAGGACATCTGTAACGTGAGGCTGGGAATGGCTTCTTGGATCACTGTACCAAGTCCCTCCTGCCACAGACACTGTGGTATATTAACCCTTAATAAACATAAAGCTCAAAGCTTTGGTTCAAATCCCCCAAAAGGAGGGTGGAGTAGGTGTGAGAGAGGCTGACTGGCTCCCAAAAGCCTTGTGAACCTGAGATTCATGACTGAGCCTTCCTCCCTGCCTCAGACCCATCCCCAAGCATCAAAACTTTTCCTCAAGGCACAGTCTTCTCCTGCTACTGTGGTGAAGGTGAGAGTTCCCCCCATGCCTCACCCCTTCCAGTAGGAAGGTGTCAAACTCCTTCAAAGAAGCTTTTTCTGCCCGGAGAGCCTGCTTTCAGCCCCAGTTCATTTGGAGGCAGCTGAGAAATTCAGCTGCTGCTGGCTCAGCGCAGGCAGGGATGAATTATCAAATGCTGCTCCTGAAGGCATGTAAAATGTCGTAGTCATAGTCATGCTGAACTCCTGGCCATCCTCTTGCTTTCAGTGTAATTTTTAATTTCAGTTTGAGCCCAAACAGTTTAACGGCCCTTGGGGCTTGGTTGGGTCAGAAAGATCAGAACAAAAGGAAGAACAAGGAATTAACGTTTTCAGAGTGTTCTGTCCCAGCAGCTTTCCCAGCTCCCATCTCACCCAGACCCACCTGGGCCCCCCGGCAGCTCCTGCCCTGTAAATCCCATCAGGTTTCACTCACTCCTGCCCGTGCGACTGGCCGGCAGCTGTCAGAAGCGAAGGCTGAAGGCAGTGCAGAAATTCCCTCCTCCCCAGGCAGTGCGTTTCAATTACCACAGCGCGGGCTTCCAAGTGGATTTATCAAACTGGGCCTATAAAGCAAATTGAATAATCTTGTGCTTCAGACCTATAAAATATAAGTATTACTTGAAAGTACTTTGACAAAGTAATAAAGATGGAGAGTGAGAGAAAGGAGCGAGGAGAGCAACCAGCTCCTTGTTAATGTGTTGTACCTGAACCCAGCCGATGCCCAGCTCCAAGGTACCTCTCCATTGTGGGAGCCGCCGGGGCGCATCCAACTGTGAGACTGCACTATCTGGACAGAAAGCTGATTAAACTTTAAGATATAAGGCTGTTTGATCAGTTATTTTCCCCAAGACTGCTCCCCTCACTGCTGAACCTCCAGATCTCTCCAAAAACAAGACCTGGGGGGAGAGTTGGAGATAACTGAGACCTTGGAGGAGACCTGATAGGAGATAGACACCCTTCTGAAAATAGCATCTGTGAGCAATCTGGTCTTTACGTCTCTCCTGAGCAGGACCAGTAGAAAGGGGATTAAATTGCAAACAGGAAGATTTAGGCTGGTCAGCAGGAAAAAAATCCTGAGTGTGAGCATGGGGAAGCCCTGTTGTATGTTGCTGGTGGAGACTGCAAATCTGCAGTTGTTTCAAAGAAGCAGGTAGGGGAATATCTCACCACAGTTTGGGACAGGGAGAACACTGGTGCGTTGGGCAGGTCCAACATGAGGTCTTTCATGATACTAAATCATTTGAAAATCAGGGTACCAGGCCATGTGAGACACAGCAACAACCCTGGCTCTTTGGAAGCTCTTCTGCTCCACCTGGTTCTGCAGACACTCCAGAGCTCCTTTTTTTTAACCCTGTCCCTGGCTGCAACTCTAACCCTCACCTCGGGCAGACTCTTCCCATACATCCTGATATTAAAAATGAACACAGGTTCCTCCCCACAATGGTGTGCTGTCCTTCCCCCTACCTCTGTGAGACCCTACAGTCAGAGGGACCTCCCAGATCCTGGCCACTGTAACACCATAATACTGGGATTAGCTGGGAGCATCTGCTCTCTCTAGCATGAAAAGGCATCCTCACCCTGCCAGTACCGGTTTTCATCATTTGTTATCCAATGGTAGGAACAGCACTCCAGGTTTTGCTTTCCTGAACCCCAGATCACTCCCTGCCCTCCATCAGCCCCTTGCAAACCACACTAGCACTGAAGACGAACCACCTATGAAGGAGGCAATGCCAGGAACAACCATCATCTGTGACAGTCCAGACGGGATCTATAACCCCAAATGAGCAGCAAACTACAGAAAGGGCTTAACTTCTTGGTTCTGCCTCCATCCTAACTCCGTAACCCTTACCTGATCCAGGAGCATTAATCCAAGAAATGGAGCCATGAGTCCTCCTTCTCTATCTCCTCCCAAACACATGGGAGCCCACATCTCCACATCATGGATTTCTTTCTGGTAAGTCTGGAGTAGCGTGCTCACCTACTCACCCGAACCGACAACGCGTGTCGAGACAACCCACAGTACGCGCAGCCCTTCAGCTCTAGCAAGTTGCGCTTTGGCCTGAAGCCCAGTCCCTTGGCAGGACACCCCCTGAGGACCGCACTTCCACCCAGGTGGGACACACGTCCAACCATCCATGTCACAGCACCAGTATTTCTCCTACTAAAATCAGCATGCAGAGCTGCAAGGCGTGATGGAGCAGGGTGGTAAAATCATCCACCCTTCAGAAAGAAGAAATAATTATCCAGCCTACTAATTTACCCCCGTGATTTCCCATCACAGTGAAACCCCCTCTGGCCATCCGCTCGAGCTCAAGCAGACGTCAGACCCCTCTCCCTTGCTTGTTATTTACTCTCCGTTCGACGCTTTTCCTCTGCCCCAGTGACCCCACTGTTCACACATCCCTGCTCCGCCTTTAACCCCATTTTGGTTTAGGGTCTGATTAACTCTTGATGCTGAAGGTTTTTGCCATCAAAAGGCTTTGTTGCCATAGTAACTGTTGGGGGGGATTATTCAAACCAATGTGTCCAGCTAGCATGGGGTCAGCAGGATGGAGGAACCTCCAGGGATGCTCAAGTCCCGCTCCCCAGCAGTGCCCATGCCTCCTCCCCACCGCCAAATACTGCAGATGAGCGCCGAAATCTTTTTTTTTTTTTTTTTTTTTTTTTTTTTTTTTTTTTTTTTTAACCCCATTTTGGTTTAGGGTCTGATTAACTCTTGATGCTGAAGGTTTTTGCCATCAAAAGGCTTTGTTGCCATAGTAACTGTTGGGGGGGATTATTCAAACCAATGTGTCCAGCTAGCATGGGGTCAGCAGGATGGAGGAACCTCCAGGGATGCTCAAGTCCCGCTCCCCAGCAGTGCCCATGCCTCCTCCCCACCGCCAATTACTGCAGATGAGCGCCGAAATCCCGCTGCCCTCTTTAACTCCCTCTCTGCATTACCACCAGCTCACGCACTTTTTTTTTTTACTTTTTTTTTTTGCACCATGTGTCACTAATTTTACTCATTTTCTGAGTTTGTCTAGAATAGTAAAAGATTTGATTAGAGCGTTCCCAGTTTTAATTGTAATTAGGACAGTCATTGTACGAGCTATAAAAGGAAATTGGGCTACCGCTGAGTGGAAGAGCCCCTGAGATAATAGGAGCTGTGAAGGGAGAATTTAGTTCATAAAAAAGGAAAAAAAAAACCAGTTTGGGGAAGAAATAAAACTCCAGCTCAGGATAGTGTGACAGCCAAAGTGGCCCAGGCATCTGGGACCATAATAAAAGTGTGTTTCCTAGGGATTTCAGCATGGGTCATGAGCGGTTTCTTCCCCACTGCAACCTTCTGCATGACCTTGGGCAAAGCAGCTCTGCTCTTGTGCCTCAGTTTCCCTCGCTGGGACTGATCTGGGTGGTCTGTGAGCTAATGACTCATTTTACAATGTGCATTGTGATCCCTTTGTGATACAGGAGAGGCGAGCATTGAAATAACCCGCCTGGTCCCCATCACTTACTACGACCCACCCTTGCTGGTGGCACCACGGCTCGGCTGCTGAGGGACACCGCCTGCAGCTGGGGGACAGCGAGACACCCCTGGCCATCATCCAGGTCCCAAGGATGGACGTTGGACATTTCTTCTTTTTTCCAGCAGAGGGAGGGGAAGGCCGGTTCAAGCCCATCTCAATGGTATTAATGCTGGGAAGGGCACCAAGAAATAGGATGTGCAAAGTCACACCAGTCACCACCTTAAAAGCCCTCGGAGGAGTTGGGGTCCCCCAGCCACAGCATCGCTCTGAGGTTTGTCAGCCCGGGGTGACCTTGTTGGCCACCTGTGCCAGGCACATGGTGGTGAGCCACCAAGTCATAGGGGACCAGAGGGACAGACAAGATGCCTACAGCGGTGTTTCTCGCCTGACTTCACCGCACGGAAAAATTGCTCTTGACAGTCATGGCCGAGATTTCCGGCCATGGTCTCCAGCCCAGCCACCATGCCCCACCGCCAGCCCCTCCAAAGGGGGAGCCTCTGAAAAGGGGCAGCTGGCAGTGTCACCCAACCACCGCCCCATGGCTCTGTGGGGGGGGGCAGCTTGCATCGCCAGAGATGTCAATCCAATGCCATAAAATTCAAGATAAATCAATTTCCCCCCTTCCCCCTGCTCTAATTCCACCAGGGGAGACAGTCGTTTCCCTGAAGCAATAATTTGCCTCAGTTAAAAAAAAAAACAAAAAAACAGTGAAGCTCTGACTGCTCGTGGCACATTAATGTGTATCAGCCGTCGCCTGCCACCTCCTAATGATCCCACCTCCGATCCAAGCCCAAAACTGTGGGCTTTTTACAACTACATTTAAAGTGAAGAACAAACATAAACCAGTCGCCTCCCAGCATGGCTGCGATTTTCATTAGTCCAGGTGGGGAGAGGAAGGGGGTGTTGCTCTGCTCAGCCCTTACTGCCTTCACAATTTATGGATTTTTTTTTTTTCTCTTCCCAGCAGCTCAGAAGAAACTTAATCGTCACCTCTGAGTGGGAAGAAACCCCCCGTCGTATCCTTCAACTTGCGGGGCCATGTGATGCTGCTCTGGCCTTTCCCATGCGACGTCTGAACCCAGCACATGGCCTGGCACTTGCAGCCCGTATTAATACCCTAGCTGGATTTTAATTTATACTATATTATATACATAGTTATATATTTTATATATGTGTTTTATATATATCTATGTATCTCGTGTGTGTGTGTGTGTGTGTGTATATATGTGCTGATCTGTGTCTGGTCAAGGAACATTGTGGACACAGGAAGACGGAGCCAAAATCCTCTCTCCTGCGGGAAGTGGCTGCTCGAGGGCCCCCCGTGCCCCCCAAAGATGTGCCAGGTCCCTTTCCTGCAGGATTACGGAGCGCGAGGGGCAGCAGCGTACCTGGGACAGCCCACTTAGCCTGCCTGCTCTCTTCATTTGCAGATCCCTGGTACTGGGGTCGGCAGCATCACGGGAAGGACCAGGGCTGCCCGGGTTGATGCTGCAGGAGGGGAAGGGAAGGAGCAGTCTGGTGCTCTCTGCACATAAGTGGACAGATCTGGCTGTTAATGAATTACAGACTTGTCATCAGCTGGAAGAGCAGCCAACGCTCCCAGCCCAGCCACTCGGTCCCGGAGCAGGAGCTTGGGGCTGCAGGGCAAGGGAGATTTTTCTGCAAACCTTTTAGCTAAGCCTGAAGAAGAAGATGATTCTAATGCTGGCTTTAGTGGCTCAGCTGCCAGAGGCTCAGCCTCTCGGGCTCCGAGCACATCAGTGGTGACACCAGAAGAAAACAAGAACTGAGGGGACATCAGTGGCAGGTAAAGGAGGTGTTAAACCCTCAAGTCAAACCCTCTTGGCTTTCTGGAGTGAAGCTTGCCAAAGGCAGGAGGAGCTTTACTGGCAATTGACACTCACACCATGGGCACATGGCTGTCCATGAGTGTGTGCCAAGGGACATGAGCATGACACATTCCCGTGCTGCAGACCGTGGGTCCCTGTGTCCTGCACCCACCTTACCCAAGGTGACGCACAGCACTGAGCACACAGTGCTTTCTGCAGGAGCAGCGCTACCATGTGTGTGTCCTGGCCCTCGTTGCACGTGTAAGAGAAACAAAGGAAGGACCCAAAGGCAGGCAAACATCTCCACGGGGCTGGAGAGGACAAGGAGGTGCACAGGGAAAGTGCAAGACCACAGCAATGCTGCAGGGATAGAGGTCTTGTGCAAAAAGCCCTGGATGAGACCTTCAGACCCCACACAGGTGCCCTGGGATGTGCACTCACCTGGAGCCCGAGCTTGGGCGAGATGATAGCATGGGGGCCTCCAAGACCCCCAGGGTCAGCCAGGGTGGCCGTGGGCGGAGGGAGGGGTGCTGCCGCGGGGAGCAGGCTGCCTTCACCATCGGGCCCCGGCTGGCTCCAGGCAAGCTCCAGCTGCTGCAGATTTGCTGGATTACCACCGTCTCAGGCGGCAGTGGTATATGTTATTGCTGGAAGGTTCACATTTTATCATTTAATCAAATAAAGTGCATTTGTGGATTACACAATCATTTGCAGGCCTTGATAATCTTTTTCTGCTTAGCTCTGCACTAGAGCTGAGGAGGCAAACAAAGACATTTGTAGCTGTCATTGGAAGCCCTGGCTTCATGCCAGCAGCTCTTACTCCTTGGGAAAACTGGTGCAATTTGTATTGAAGAACATCCTGGTGATCATGAAATACTAGATATTTATTTATTTGGCCAACCAGAAGGTTTTTAAGCTTTTGTTCCCTGGTAAAACAATAGAGCAAATATTAATATGGAGGAAAAAACATAAACATCCTGCCTGCAAAGGGCTCAGAGTAAAGCAACAAGGTCCAGCAAGAGGGTTTATGGGGACAACAGCATGTCCCAGATGCGTGCCAAGGTCACCCCTTCCCCTCTCTGCACCCCACCGCAGCATGCAGATGCCCTCCAACAAGAAATTTCAACCCAAAGCAGGAGACGATCCATAGCTGTTGTCCCCAGGGAAGGCAGGGAACCCCAATGGCACCAAGCCCCCAAGGAGGGGAGTCATTGAGGGGATAAGAGGGGTCAGCTCCACTTTTTGCACTGGCAGGGGGCTGCTCTGGGCTGGAGCGTGGGGTCCCCTCCAACACATCCAACGAGGACGTGCCACCACAGAAACCCAACCCATCTCTTCGGGGACAGACCCTCATCCCCATGCCTTGAAAAGACCCCAAAAGCAACGAAAGCCCCGCTACATATTGGATTGAAAACTTTGGGGAGTTTTATTTAAAGTTTCCATACCCAGCAGAGCACTCACCTGCCTGATGCTCAGCTGCCACCGGCTCCCGCACGGCTGCTGGGACAAAAACCCCCTCCCCCCCCGCGGCCGCGGGGACAGTGTTTGCAGCCACAAAATTTGGGGAGATGAGGGTCTTTTTCCCATTGCCCTCAGTTAAATCCTTCCAGAAACCTGAACAAAATTCAGTTTCAATGTGATTTTCTTAAACATTTGAAAGGTTGGTGAAAGAAAACTTTGGATTTTTTTTAAGGTGGAAAAAAATAATCAAATCAATCTTTGTTTTAATGGCACTACAGCTAAGATAGTGGAAGTTTAATACTTGCTGCTGATGGTCTCCTTGCTGGAGAGTAGGGATACTGTGGGACAAAACAGAAAAAACATCCAGTTTATACATATGTTAAATGCAGAGACAAGATGCATTTACAATCCACAGTACACAACCAGCCCTGCCAGCCCCAAACTCTCAGGAAATTGGCGCCAGGAAGGGAAGACACTAAGAAAAGAATAAATAAAAAAAGAAAAGCAGCTTAGTTTGTGTGATTTCAGACTGCATGCTGGACAGAGCCCCGGCCCTGATCCCACACCCCAGGGGTGCACCCCTCCAAACTCACCTCCTTCTGCCCGGGAACGTCACTGCTGCAAGGAGGGTGCTGTGGTGTCCGGCTGCTGGCCTGGGCTTCCTCTCCTGCTGCTTTGCTTTAGGATCCTGCACACCCTATAATGCAGTTTGGAGGTATCCAGAGTTATGGGGTGACACAATGGCTTTCCAAAGCTTAAAGACCAGGAGCTGGAAAAGAGGATGCCCTACAGCTTGCAGAGCCTGTGGACACATGACTGCAGCATCAACCCACCACTGTGTACCTCTTCCCCCCATCCACAAGCACTTGTGCTGTCACCCTGTTAACGTCCCCACGGGAGGAAGGACCAGGATAGCCAAGAGGCAGAACCGAAGCTGTCCCAGTCCCAGTCGGCACCTTTTGACCCCAGCAAGCAGCACTGCAGCTGGGCAGGTATTTACCTCTTCTCATCTCACCTCTGCTTGCAGTGTAACAGATTCAGCTCCTCTGCATCTGACCAACAGCTCCGAGCGCTTTGAAAGGCGATGAGTGAAATCCAACGGTTTAAAACAATTCAATATAAGCCGCCCAGGAAAGTGGCTGATGAAGAAGTCCCCTCCCACCCTGCATACATCGTCCATCCAAATCCCCCTGCAAGCACCCAGAGCAGCCCCCAGGGCCACTTCGGGGCTGTGAACAGCCACAGCTCAGGGTCCCTGTCCCCACATATGCACCCGGCGGCCCCAGTGATGCTGGCCCATCCCGATACCGTTTTGCATTGTGCCACCCCGGTGCTGCTGCAGATTCAGCCGCTGCTCCCAGGAACAGCCCTTCCCCAATGCCACCCACCTCCCCGACCTGCATCGCCCCCAAAAACACAGGCGAGACACCAGCTTTAGCAAAAATGTTTAATCTCTCCTTGATGCGTGTGTTTATTTACAAGTACTAAATCTGAAGAACATTAAAATAGGAAATAGCAGGATATTTACACAATCAAAGGGCGTTCGACCAGCCACGCTGGCCTGTTGCTTCAAGTCTGAAACAATCACAGAAAGGTAATCAGGACTCTGGATTTTTTTTTTTTCCCCATTTAACTTTTTAAAACTATTAAAATTCTCTGCCTTTCGCCGGGTCCGTGTCAGGTTTCCCCCTGCTTTCTTAAAGGACAGCTCGTTGTGCGCTTTGGTCAGGACTGGGTGAGCCTGGGGGGGGACCCTGCTACCCGTCCCTCTGCTCCCCGTCCCGAGGCTGGGGCCAGCCCCGAGGGTGGCACGGGGCTCTGTCCAGAGGGGACACCAGGGCCAGGCACAGGGGACGATTCCAGGCTGGACTGCACTTTTTTTTGAACCCCAAACTGAAGAGAAAAGGTAATGTGAGCTGAGGGGGGACAGGGAAGGACCCGCTTGCTGCAGCAGTCGGGGAGCAGCCCGCGGGGTCCAGCTGCCTCCGACAGCAGGGGGCAGAGCGGAAGCTCCCCAAAACGCAGGCTCAGGGCAGGAGATGCTTCTCCGTCTCACCCCATTTTGGGGCACAGGCAATACCACCAGTAAGAGGAGTCCTGCGAATGCTTGCCAGCCTCTCCCCGCCCTTCCTCGCTCCTAGGCAGGGTTAGACAGGGACTGCCAGCCCAGCTCTGCCCCCCGCCAGGCTGGGGCGAGGGAGGAAGGACAGGCTGCCTGGCACGATTAAGGACGCTGGGCATCACGCGAAAGGCAAAGGTAGCACCAAGAAGTGCCAGAGGCTGCGGGCAGCGTTGCAGTGCCCACCCCGCCAACCACCACCCTCCCTGTCAGAGGCAGCAAGGGGAGCCCAGAAAGGTGGGGAGGTGCTGGGGGGATCCTTTGGTGGAGCAAACCGCAAACACCCCAAAGCTCTCCAGGAGGACACCAACGGGAACCCATCCCCAGGACCACGCCACGGGCTCTCAGCATCATCATGGGGCGGGAAGAGCCAGGTCACAGCACAAGGGGGACTCAGCAAAGGGGAGCCCAGCGAGCACAGCCACGCCATGGCACAAGCCTGCTTGGCATGACCCCCCGGGAACCTCTCTGCTGCCCAAATCCAACCCAGGCCCACCATGGCCAAGAAACTCGCCTGTCCCTCCAGCCCAGCCGAGGGAGCACCCACAGCATTGCTGCCAGGAAAGCAACAGGCTAATAAACCCTCTGTTCTTAATGGTGCTTCCAGCCCTCATTCACCAACGAGGAAATTTTCAGGGGGATGGTCTTAGAACTCTCCATCCTCCCCAACCAGCAACGGGAAGGGTCCCACCATCCCCTCTCAATCACCACAAAAACTACGCGCTTGGCTCCCTCAGTGGCCACCGAAGCTCCCCAAGACACTCTTACCACTGCAACAGGCAGGGCCCACGCCACTTTCGGATAGAGACTTCAAAGCAACCGCTCCCCTTCCACCGGATCGCAATGACCACCAACACATGGCCGCCGTCCTCCGGGCGATTTCCAGGACCTCCGCCAACACTGCCCAGCCGGCAGCGGTGCAAGGAAGAAGCTTTGGGCCAACCTTGCACCAAAGGGAGCTGCAGGCACCCCTGCTCACCATCGCAATGGCAGCGAGTTCTGCAGAGGACCCCCCGGGAGGATTTTGTCCCACCGGAGCGCCCATGGAGATGCTGGCAGCCAGCGGTGGCCCCGGCGCGGGGCGGGCGGGCACACAGCTGTCCTTTAAGGCTCTCCGAGTACCACATTTGAGATGTGAACCTCTGAAGTCTTTCTTTTTGCTTTGTTTTTGTTTTTTCTCTTGGACGAGAAAGTGACAAATTAATTTCAAATTAAAAAAAAAGATAACAGGTCTAAACAAACCTCTAATATTCAACACTTGCAGTTTTTTTGTTTTATGTTTTTTTTTTTTCCTTCTGTTTCTTAAAAAGATCAACTCAGACTAAAATCTAGCACAGTCATGCAACAGCCCACAGCTCTCAGAAATCCAGCGACAGCTCGGGGTTCGTAGGTTTGGGAAACAATTATTATTTCTTTTTCAAACATAGTTTTGCTGTTGTGGTTGGGTTTTTTGTTGTTGTTTTTGTTTTTTTTTAATCAGCATCTTCTCCTTTCCCTCCTTATTAAAACAAAACAAAATCAAACAAAATTACAACATAATGAGAGATGTGCAGGCTTCAAACAATTGTTCTGCATGGTGAGAAAGGCTTGGAAATTTCTTCCAGACCATTTGGTATCCTTTTTTTTTTTTCGTAGTTGTTGTTTGTTTTGTTTTAACTGGCTGGGGAAATTCATTTCATATTTATACTGTGTAAGTATTTCATATTTATATTGGTTCGATTCTCCTTCAGTTAACTATACAGCACCCCACTGGGGCACGAGAATTAGATTGTAACCACATATATATATATACACACTTTTATTTTTTTTCTTTTTTAATTAAAAACTTCATTATTTCTCCCTCTCCCCCCCTTAACTTGCGATTTAAGGGAACGGACAGAAATCAGCTGGGCTTCTTTCCACTTAGATTTCGACAGCGATTCTCCTTCAGTTAACTATACAGCACCCCACTGGGGCACGAGAATTAGATTGTAACCACATATATATATATACACACTTTTATTTTTTTTCTTTTTTAATTAAAAACTTCATTATTTCTCCCTCTCCCCCCCTTAACTTGCGATTTAAGGGAACGGACAGAAATCAGCTGGGCTTCTTTCCACTTAGATTTCGACAGCCACCCGCTCCTGGCAGAGTTTGGCCCCGTCTGCCGTGGCCTGGGCAGCGACGGGAGCTCTTGGTACAGAAAAGGAAAGGGTCTCTCATTTTTTTTGGAAGTTTTTGGTCACCTGCTGCCATTCAGGGCAGCATTCGGCACCTTTTCATCTCTGGAAAGCACAAACCCACGAGGATCTGACATTTCAAAGGGGGCAGCCGAGGGAGAGACCTCGGGTTTCCAGCGAAGCCCTCGGCAGGGCAGAGGCGGCGGAGGGGAGATGGGGTGACAGCAAGGAGAGAAAGGGGGAGAAAGAAGGAAAAGACAGAGAAAGAAAGGTCAATCTTGGGTGGAAAGTCCTGCACACATTTGGGCTTCCCGGGTGGAGGAGCGAGCCACAGCCCTGTGGCGGCCGAGCATCCCAATCTCTCCGTGGGCTGGTCACCCAGCGGGGTTTGCCAGGGGGAGATCCTGGTCAGGAGACGCAGAGGAGCTGTCTCCCCTTTCCCCAGGGATCTGGTCCCTTCCCCTGCACCAGCACAAAAAGATGATGGGGGGGGGGGGGGGGAATAAAGGGGCTTTGTTAAGGCTGCTCCAGCACCAGGGGTTCTGCCAAAAAACCCCAGACTATCTCTCCACGAACCCTCCCGACAGCCCCCAAGCCCCTGCAGCCATCCTCCACCCTGCATCATCTCTGCACAGGCAGGGGCGGGCAGCGCTGCCCAGACCTCCCCGCGGCCACTGGACCGGCAAAACGGGGACGAGCTCAACAAAACACTGATCATCCCTCAGCGATCCCCGAGGAAAAGAAAAACCAACCTTGGGATCTCCCTTCCTCTCTGATCATGACGTCCAGAACCACTCCAGCAGCATTTAAATAAGAGTATCTATTCAGCTAACAAAACTCCCACCTTTTTTTTTAGAATTTTTTTTTTTCCGCACTA
>NW_008795909.1:10560324-10560831 GCF_000699145.1 Aptenodytes forsteri
GCTTTTAAATAAGAGTATAGAGTATCTAAACAAAACTCCCACCTTTTTTTTTAGAATTTTTTTTTTTCCGCACTAAACACTAAACAAATAAAACATGGCACAGGACGTATTTTAAGAAATATCAAAGCTCAGGGATTTCTCCCTTTGCTGCCCACCCCTACTGCCCCCACCCCCACGTCTCGCCAGCATCACCCGACAACATCCAAATGCCGTCCTAGAAAGCCCCACGGTCCCGACCCTCCTTCCTTGCGGGCTCAGAGGCTCTGCCCAGGCAAGGGATGCCCAGCGGGTCCATGGGGCAGGTGACCCCCTTCTCCTCTGCCCGGCATCGCCTCTCTGCAAGGTCCCTGCTGCATCCTGGTTGGATCGGGGGCTTTGTGTGTGTGTCAGGGGGGTTTATCGATGTTGCTGCTGTCGTCGGGATTTGTTGGGGGTTTTTTTTCCGCTAAAGCGCGAGGTTTCCTTGTTCATTCGTGGGAAGCTTGTGGAGGCGCGGCGGCTCCCGCG
>NW_008795909.1:10561544-10578128 GCF_000699145.1 Aptenodytes forsteri
CCCGCGGGTCCAGCCGGCCCCAGCCCCAAAGTCGTCTTCTGCCCGTGGCTGCCGCTGGCCGGCCCTCCCTCCTGCCGCCTCCGCTGCCCGGGATGCTGGCACCGCGCCGCCGCCTTCTCAGCTGCTTAAGGCCATTGTGTCGATCGCCTGCTCCAGCTTACTCCTCAGCCGCTGCCTCCGGGCCTGCTCATCCTTCTCCAACGCAGCTAAAATCTGGGGGAGAGAGCGGAGAAGAGAGGGTGAGGAGATGCCCTCCTACCCAAATCAGCTCCTCATTGCCCACGTGGATGCGCTGGCTCATCAATGGCATCGGGGCACAGGGATGTGGTCCCATGGGAAGCGGCATGGGTTCGTTCCCATCCCTAACGGGGCTAGGAAAGGGCCAAAGGAGGCGCGAGGTGGAAGACACTGCCCTGAGTGCTGCCACCCCACAGGCAGAGCCTCCCGGGACCCCCAAGGGGCTGCAGTTAACACCAGGGACCTGCTTGATACTAACAAGAAGCCAACTTGCACGTGGGGAAATGAACATCCATTGTCAAACGGAGGGCGAACCCCAAAACCAAGACAATGACATCTTCCCGCCACGTCCGTGACTCCAGCAACACTCCAACGGCCTAGGGAGGCAGGGGCTGCGTTTCAGAGACTGTGATCAAGCCATGAACTGGTTCCACGAACACAGAAAGACCAAACCCATGAGGCTTTGGCTGCCGCCAGTGGCAAAACCCCACTCGTTTCTCCCCAAGGCAGACAACTGAGGGACACTGGGGTGATGGAAGGGGACACCAGATATATGTACCAGCAAAGCCTGCCTCGCTGGAAGCACTCAGTCCTGTGCAAGGGGTGCACCCACAGACATACGAGGATTACTTTCCTCCCTTGAAATCCCCTTTCTCTAAACAAGCTCCTGGCCATGATGACAGATCGCAGGGTGGAGGGACAGTCCCTGGCTGGATGCAGCCATGCCCCCAGGGCCGGGGAAGGACTGGCAGCAGTGGGAGGGTGGAGGACGAGGCTCAGAGTGGGGAGAAGGGAGTAATGAAGCATAAAACGCAGGGGCAGCTGCCCTCCCAGCAGCCAGGAGTCTTGTCTCACTAACATCATACCAGCAGAGCAGAAAAGCTGATTTAAAAAAACAAACCTGACAGAAATCTCATCTCCTCGGGTGAGCTAGTTGAGAGAGCAAATTTTTTGCAATTAAATATCAAGGCATCCGTCCAAGGGGACTTGATTAACCATTTCATTGGCCACATAATTGGAAACAAACTGTTGTATAATTAATAGACTTACTAGGAGGCAGGCAAAGTCCATCAGGAGCCCTACAGGTAACTTCTTAATGGGGAATCAGCTCCCTTTGATTAAAAGCTGCTGCAGCACTGACGGGTTGTGGAGCGGCGTGCGGGGCGTGCTGTGCAGCATCCACCATGCTGCCATGCAGCAGCCTCTGGACACCGACAGGCTCTGGCTCTCCACCAGGCTTTTTGGGACAGGACCAGGCTGGTCCCTGTCTGCTGGGGCAGTAAGAGATGCCCGATGGAGAATCTCTTCCCAAAAGAAAGGGGAAAGCTGCATCTCGACACCGGCATCAGCTCCTGAGAAGGGGAAAATTCTCCAGCAAGAGCTGGGCACATCTGATTTACCTCCCCTGGCAGCAACAACCCTGGGCTGCGGCTGGACTCGCGAGAGCTCATAGATTCTGCCATAAAACCTGCCACCGGGGACACTCGCCCGCCATCCATCTCCACAGCCGCTGTCAGCCGTCACGCTACACGTGGAATGAAATAACTATAATAACACTCATGTAGAAATCAAAACCCCGCATGCCTGAAAGGTGGCTGAGCTGGAACCAAATGAGTTTGGTCCAAGAAGTGGAAGAGGAGCCTATTCCCCCCACCCGCCTCCTCCACCTCTCCCGGTAAGACAGCTGTGTATCCTGGGATGCTGAGGTGTCGAAAGATTCACAACCTGCCCCTGCATTTATTTGCTCCTCTTTTACCTCAGCCTTATGGAAACAATGCAGTCAAAGGAAACCTGTGCCGAGCACAGAGAGAGACCCAGGTTTGTCACCTGCTGTAAGGAGCCAGGACCACTGATTACCAAGATGCAAGTACCCAAATGAAAATTAATTATGATTTTCATTCACAGCCGATGACAGCATATTATTGCACTGAACAACAGGAAAAATTATTCTCTCCCATTTTGCATCAAAGAGGGTGCAATCGGGCTGCATATAATTGTGCTTAATGAATGAAAACAAACAAAGGGAACAGCTGCGATTTATTAATCCCATTACAAATAATAAAAGAAGTTCCTGAGAGCTGTGAACACACTTGCGATGCTCAGAGAGCGGGCGGCACCAAGACACTCAACAGATGTCAGGTTGCCATTAGTGGGCAAGAAGAGGACCTGTGCCCCTGAAGAGCAGCTTATTAATGCCACATGGTCCGCTCCCTGCTCTCGCCCAGGGCTTGGAGGATTTATTTAAGGCCTGGGGGACTTTTAGCCCGGAGGAAGCGAGCACTTGATGATGGCTGAGGGATGGTAGCTGCCCCACAGCAGATCTAGATCCTTCAGACTGCTCCTCTTCCACTCTCGTGGTAGCCACAGAGCTGTTATACAAACTGTAAAACCCCAAGAACCCTACACGGCCAACTCATCACACAGAGCTATGGGGGCCTCCTGGATGTGCCATCCCAACTCATTTGGGGAGTGGCACAGAGCTCCCACCAGCATGGTCATCAGTACATGGCCACCAGCTGCACAGTGACCACCACGTGGCACCTTCCCAAGCACCAGGGTTTCCTCCCATCCCTGTAGGCAAGCCAGGCCATCCTCCTCCTCCTCACTCCTGCGAAGCACCTAGCTCCACAAGGATTTTGGCCACCATGGTCCCAGTGCTGACCTTAGACCCAGGGGCCAGGTCTGCTATGACCTGCCCATGGACTCCCTAAATTCACACCTCAAAGAGGTGCTGGGAGATGCCTCTTGGGATTGCTGCAGGGTACGACGGGGACCCCGTTTCCTCCCCCTGCGGGGCGAAAGGCCAGCTCTCCCGGCTCTCTCCGAGCAAAGAGATGTTCTGGCATTCTGTCACCTAAATAAGCCATCGTTCAAACACAGCTGTCAATCCCCTTTATTGGGACAATAAAACCTATACTATCATGTTATATGTATAGATCCATATTTTACTGTAGTTACATATTTTATTGCTTTAATAAAAAGATGTGGGGTGTGGATTTGAGCAGTGCTTTACGAAGCTGATTTGTATAAATTACAACAGAGGGAGTTTTAACCATTCTTACTGATGTTCACAAAGCAAGCACTGAAGAGGCCACCACATTCTCTAGCATCCCTGGGCAGCAGAGCCAGACACTGCCTGTATAATCACACGGCGTTGGTACTGCCGCAGCGCTGGGCCGGTGGTGGCAGAGAGGCGCACTGAGATAATGCCGCTAACTCTGTAGCCCCGAGGAGCTCATGTGCCAAATGTGTAGAAAAATAGGTGTTTCCCACATTACTCACTGCAGAAAATATGGGGAACAAAGCGCTGCCTACACGCCTCCCAAACCTTTCCTTTCCCACCAGCCCAAGTACAGACATGGACTACGTTGCTCTCCTGCATTTCACAGGGTGTTTTTCTATAGGAAAAAGTGTGGGACTGCAGAAACGCAGGCAAAGGGACACAGCTCGCAGCCCAGGCTTGACTCCCCATCGCCGCGTCTTACCTCGTCCTTGTACTTGGTGATGTAGGAGTAGATCTCGTGCAGCGCGCTCATACTGTTGAACTGGCTGAGGTGTAACCGCGACTGCTCCGCCAGGTATGCGCTCATGTCCTGGTCACTGATCGCTGGCATTTTAGCTATATCTGCATAATATCTGCAAAGGAGAAACAGAAGAGTGGGTCAGAAATAGGGACAGACAGAAGAGGATGGGTCCCCGCTGCGAAGCTCACTGAGAACAGCCACCGGAGAGGCAAGGTGAAGAGCATCATGTCTCCGAGCAGTGACATACCACAGTCACCCATTGTAACGCCACTGCTCATCAAGAGGTCTCTGAGCACTCCGCAGAGCGGTCAGCATCATTAGGAACACGCTCCCGATGGAGCAGCGCTGAACCCAGCCCAGCTCAGCTCCCCGTGCTGGAAAGCCAGGAGCTGCTACTCTGAGGGATTTCCCACCCTCTCCTAAACCACACATTTTTCCTCCTTCCCATCCCATTGGCATGTTTTGCCACCAAACCGCATCCACCAGAATCCTCCATGCCTGCAGCAACACATAAGGCTTTGCTACCATTCTCGAAGGTCACCGTGTCACTAAAGCCAATGATGCCCCTTTACATTCAATTAAATACTTGGTGCATGAACACAAGACAAGTTCACATCCAGCCCTTGCAGTAATACACGCCCGCGTGGTTATGTCTTCCTCAGCAACAGGCATTCAACACAGCCTATGACTGCCACTGGCCATGCTCAGAAGTTACCAAAAAGCTACGAGGAGCTTTTGTTTTCAGTGAAAACCGAGGTTCTGCAGACACATCTGTGAACTCAGAGGATCCTGGGCAGCAGAGGAAGTAGCTGATGTCTTAGGGCATGCCTGGGTCAAACAACTTGGTCCCTTCCTGCCTTCCTTGTGCTTCTCTGATGGTTGCTACCAGAAGGATACTACCTTACATTTCCTAGGACACCTTAAGATTTGCAGTCCTATCCCATAGCTGCCTCACTGATATGCTCAGCAAATACAGGGAAACCCAGACACAGCTTATATGGTCCAGAATCATAGTGGAAAAACAGAATATCCAAAAGGATATTTATTCATCAAAACCCAGAAAGAACAAAGTTGCAGCACCCCATTGCAGCAGGAGGGTTACACCAAGCAGACGCACCAGTGGACTGGCCACTGAGGTCCTTTTGGAAACCAGGGTTGTGTCCGCAGGCCTCTATTAAAAAAGAAACCCTACCCACAGCAAATGAGCCCTGGCTGCTCCCACCATCTGGAAATACAGAGTGCCAGTCTCTCCCAGCTTTGCTTTACTCCTCATGACTCCTCACTCAGTGAAGTTTCTGGTACAGTGATTAGCATCATTAGCATCATCAGCTGAACGCTGAGATGGAACATGGCTGAAGCACTTGGACAGGAGCAGATGGCAGCAAGACCACTTGAGGAGATGAATACAAGGATCCACTCCATCCCACAGCGCTGAACTCAGCTAGTGATAAAATACTTGGGCAGTTTTTACAAGGAGGCTCATTCACACCCAGAAAGTGATGCGAGAGATTTCCTGGATGCTGCCAAGAGAGCAGTGGTCTGAGGTGAGGACCTCTGACTAAACCAGGCATCAAGAGATCTGCTACAACACTAGACAGATCACCCCCAGAGTGACGTCTCCTAAAGCTGACATTACTTCTACCTGTGCTGAGGAATATTAGGGACAATATGCCCAACCTTCTCAGTTCCAGACAGCTTTGATTAGCAAAGAAAACCCATAGAGATCCTCCTGGCCACCCTTCACCCGTAGGTGAAAGCCCCTGTGGGAAGGGACTCATGGGAGATGAATGTACGAAGTTAGACCTGCTGAAGAAGAAAGCTTTTGTGGCTGCCACAAGAAGATATCCAGGTAACATGCAGCAGTTTTACGTTCTGGGTTTTATCATGACACAAAGGATGGCAGGAAACCATCATTTTTCAATACAAGCATGCATGGCTCGTGCGGACCAAGATCCCAGTCACACCTACCATTTCCAGAGGACACCTACCCAGACACGACCCCAGCAGCAGTCCCTTTGGGTTTTCCCAGGCTCCACACCTCCCAAGCCCTTTACTGTGCTATTCCTGCCTCGGACTGGCAAGATGCCCTTTTTTCTGCTGGTGCCTGAACCAAGGTGGCAGACAGACCTGCTGTTGGGACTAGCAGTCCCACTCAGCTGCCCACGCATCGCTCCCATCCTGCCTCTGCAAAGCTTTGCGACGATAACCGTGCCAAAAGCCAGAAATGCAGATTACACCACAAATCCCTGCAGCAGAGGAGCAGTAGGAGATGCAGTCGCACCCTGCACGGGGCAGCTCTGCCCCCTGCTCGGCTGCCTCTGGGACCGTACCAGTGGTAAGCGATGGCAGGAACATCTGTCACCGGTGAGATCTCCCACCTCCTCCCCAGGGACACAGCATGTCTAGACCAATGTTTAGCTCTGGAATGGTTTTATACCTTTTTTTCTCTGGGCACACACAGAGCTGAATATTTTTGTCACAGAGGTGGCAAGGTCAGAGAAATTCACTTCATGAAGTTTGCGATGTTCCTACAGGACCCCACTCCAAAGCCCCCTCCAGCCCCCCACAAAGAACTTTATCCTATTACAATGCAGCTCATCTCTCATCTCAGCCATAGCATTTCAGGGGCATCTTTTCTTCTGATCCAAGCCCTATCTTCCTCGAGGGAAGAAGCTTGTCCTTGTACCCGTCTGCAAAGCACCAGGCATGCCAATGGTGCAACAAAAATAACTGTACAAGTGAGCATCCAAAGGATGATTTGGGCTACAAAGTCCCACGCTTGCAAACTAGAGAATATGATGCTTATTGTTGCCTGGACATCTTTCATTTGGTTCATTCTGTATCCAGTCTAGATGGTGAAAAAGGGAAGGCTCCTCAGGGGAAAAAAAAAAAAAAAAAAAAAAAGAGCATGAGCTATAGCACAGCATATCAACACAAGGGGAAAGTTGCATCAGCAACCTGAAATCTGCCATTTTTTAAGCTTGATGAAGTCCCACTTTGCCACACAGTAACATTTTAAGAGTAGCTCTATTTGGAGGGATTTGGAGGATATCTCCTAGGTTTCACTCCCAAAAGGATAAAGCTAAACACAGCATTATGCCTGAGCGCATCAATTTGCAATCAGTAGCATTCAAACCCTGAACCTTTAACACTGCATTAATTCAGCGGGACAGAAGGATGTCTCTCATCAGCTAACAGTGAAGGTGAAGGGTGTCAGAAGGAGTCAGGGGACCCGCTCCTCTCCCTGCTCCTCAGCACAGCGACAGCAGCCCAAGCACTGCTTCAGAGCATGTGCTCTCATCAGGATCCCAGGTGAGATGTACAGGTGGATGAGAGATTGGAAACGGTAATTTTCAACCATTTCAGCAAAACCTGCGTGTATTGTCACGGTAGAAAAAAGGCACTTCCTCTAGTCCAAGGCTGACTTCTCACTGCTCTTCAAAAGCAATCAAGGGAGGGATTCACTTAGGGACA
Source organism: Aptenodytes forsteri (assembly GCF_000699145.1). Classification (NCBI taxonomy): domain Eukaryota; kingdom Metazoa; phylum Chordata; class Aves; order Sphenisciformes; family Spheniscidae; genus Aptenodytes; species Aptenodytes forsteri. The sequence goes on from NW_008795909.1 coordinate 10,568,780, forward strand.
TGGTTTAGTGGGCATGGTGGTGTTGGGTTGGCGGTTGGACTCGATGATCTTAGAGGTCTTTTCCAACCTTAATGATGCTATGATTCTAGGTGTTAGCAATTCCTTAGCACAGACCAAGTTTTTACAACAGAAAACATCAGACAGCCTAAAAGCTGAGGTTGCTTTTAGCACCCTTTAAGCAAGTCATAAACGGCTCTGTCAAATAGTCATTGCAAACTCATTCCAGGAGACAATCACGAGAAAGCATCATCTCCCAAATGAAAGGATCACCTTCCACAAGCGTTAATACGATCCCTCTTCAGACAGCTGCCAAGAGGAGTCCTCCCAACGACCCAAGTCCCCACACCCACATACGTCTACTGTAACTCCTCCAGGTGACTCAAGGAGCTATTGCCAAGCCTACTCACCTTTCTACCCAGCTCTTGTAGTTGGGGATGTCCTTGGCATACAGTAGTTTGTTGGAGGGAGAGTCTTTTCCTAGCTTGTGCTCAGAAGTTGAGCAGGAGTCCATGAATGTCTGAGCCACCACGGATAGGCAGGCATCAGTAATACTGTTCTTGTGAATGTCGAACACAAACTGGGGGTTCTTAATCACATTCACCCAAAAACGTAGAGGTAGACTGAGGGAAGAAGGAAACAGGAGTCAGCACCTGAACTGAGCTCTACATGGCAGCCAGCGCACATGCGTCTCCAGTTGCAGAGGAGGAGTTCCCCATGACCCAAAATTGGGCAGAATGCTTTTCCCAGCGCCCCAGGAATGCAAACAACCTGGGGTAAATGGCTGTTCCCCTCTGCCCCATTGCAATACCACGTCCTCTGCCCACCCCCACATGGCCACAGCTCTCCGTGGAGAAATTCCTCAGCACTGCCAACATCTCCAAAGGCAAACCAGGGCAGCGCAGATCTGCGATTTCTCCGAGGATCCACTCATACTGAAGAGCCCTTGCTGAGCCCATGGGTCACATCAGGCACAGTCCCCTTCTCTCGCATCAATAAGCCTGTCTACAGCGCCGTGTGGCATCTCGTGTAGGAGGAGTGGGTTAACTGGACTCCTCAAGGGACTCATTAGCACATTTAACACCAGAGGAGAATTTAGGCAGCCTCAGATGCTGGAAATAAAGCTCTCAGCTGTAGAGGCAGTGGGTCTCCTGGCCAGCCACCGACTGGATGTTTGCTGCATACTGACACAGGTGCCACTCTCCATGGCTCCATTTCCCAATCCTGCTGCCCCTCTCCTCTTCCAGAAGCATCTCAGGGTCTCCCCCCATCAGAAAGCCTCTCCGCTCTGTCATCCCTCAGCAGCAACACCCAGCGAATGCTTTTATCTTAGACAAAACACACTTCATTCCCCAGGACTTCCCTAATGAGGGTACCGGGTGCATGTACATATTTCATTTGTGAAGGGAATGGCCTCGAGAAATTAGCTCCACACATCGAATTAGCGCCCAGAGATAAGCACAGGCATTAGCATGCAGGAGCCTGCATGCCCAGCCCCTGCAGAGCGGGGCTTTTTTTTCCTCCCTTGCCTTTCACTCCTTCTTTTAATATAGAAAGCTGAGTTATAAATCAGTTCCAAGCACTTCCGCGCTCTCACATCTCCATTTAAAAATGTTTCTTTTCCTGCCCTGCTAATTGCCAACAGTTACTGAACTATACAAAAGCAATTTGGCTGCCATTTAACAAATGCCAGACACGGGAATGTACGTACCCGTCTCCAGTAACAGCAAGATCAGAGAGATGAAATCAGTGAGGTAGCAGAAAAGTAAAACACCGAGGGGGGGCTGCAGAGCAAGAGCCAACGCCTGCTTGAGCCCTGGCCCCAGCACGGCACTTACGGAGGTCTCATCAGCCACTCCGCCCTGCTTTTCAGAGAGCGATTAGCAGAGCCGATGGTCTGGCTCTGCAGGCGAGGTTAGGGAGGATGCATACATGGCTTTATGCTGACTTTGTTAGGCACGCTCGGCTGAGTGACGGGAGGGAGCGCGGAAACACCTTTAGGACAGTCGAGATGAGAATTGGGGCTGGCATCTCCGGAGGTGCCCAGAGGACGGGGAAGCCCAAGCGGCGTTTGCTCAAGGTAAGATGGGAACAAAACCGCTGAGGTCCTTGTCCGACTCTAGCCGTCAGGGGGAGCGTGGTGCCCGGGATTTGGGGATGGAAGGGCTGAGGGACCATTGCATTCCTGGGATTTTTTTCTGCTGCAGGAAGGCATGCAAGGGATTTACCCACACCCGAAATACAGAGATATGGGCCTCTCTTGTCCTGGATCATTTCCAGGGACATATTTCTGCTCCCTGTGGGAGGGGTTGGAAGTATCCTTAGCTGTGATATCGTTAACCCCGTCCCACTGCCCCTTTCCATTACCAGTTACTCTTCCAGGTGTGCCTGACATCGTAATCATTGATCTGATGCTTATCAGCTTGTTCATCCAGGAAATCAAACATGTATTTGATGGCAAGGGGCAGCGCGCTCCCACGATGTGCTGTGCTGAAGATGGTCTCAAACAGGTCATCCACGAATTTCTGCAGGGTGCCCTGAGGAGGAGAAAGAGAGAAGGGTGACTCGGCAACGCCCAGTGCCACCAGAGAGATGAGCCTTTAACTAAAGGTAGGCCTTTAAACCAATTTCCTATTACTTGTATTCCTACCACCTGGAAGAGAAGCACAGTACAGTCTGTGTAACTCTACCGGTTCTCAGTGGTTTATACTGGGAAACAGACTCTGCAGTAATGAGGTACCTCCTTCACTGCACGATCTGGCACGCTAAAAGCATACAAATAAAAACACCATACAGAGCAAAAACCAAGCAGATGTACATCATATCATGGCCTTTACTTGGGTCCCATTAAGGTACCCGAGACCTGATGACAAACATTGCTGAACAAGCCCTCGTCCCACGAGGCAGGGAGCCAAGTCACAGGGGAAATGGCTGAGCCCAGTCTCTGCAATCCTGAGCCAGTACCTTCAGCACAGCCCTCCACTCCTCTCTAGGGATATCTCAGACACACAGCACCCGCTCGGCACTACAGAAGGTTTTGTATGCACTGAGGGACCGGGAACCCGCTGCGATGCCAAATGCCCCGGGTAATTACCCTTCCCACATCACTGATTTTGCAGCTTTATCCCGAACACCAAAGGGGATGAGGCCCCTGCCCCAGGGCATCTCTGCTTTGCAGTCCAGCAGCTCCTCAAGAATACAGGGAACAGTAAAAACGACGAAGGGTGCAAAAAGCAAATAGGAAAATCCACTCAAGGGATATTCACTGAGGGTTTTGACACACAAAAACATCACCTCCAGCTCAGGAAAGCCCAAAGACGAAGAGAGTAGCTCCTCCTGTGCTGAAGCAGGTGGTTATTAAAAAAGCAGTGCTTACCATTTTTGGACAACCCAAATCACTACACCAAAACCCTCCCCATCCAGATCTGAAAAGCCAGGCGGCAGCTCTGTGTCTCCATGCCATACCTTGGTGGCTAACAGACGGGTCAGGTAGATTTCAGAGACCATCTTGCTGCCCCGGTCGCCCTCCCGCTGGTCCATGTGGTCGTGGTTTTTTACCAGGTGCCAGAGCTTGGTGCCGCTCTCCAAGTCAGGGGTGATCATGGGGGTCCGTGAGCGCAGGCTGTCGGGGCTGCTGGCTGTCCGCAGCATGCTCTCTGCAAGCACCGAGCACAGGGGGATGCTCGTACCCTGCCCACCTGCACCTCGCCGCCAGCCCCATCAACCTCCCTTCCCTCCGCACGTCATGGCCATGAAACGGGAGCTTTGGGATCCAGCCTCTGCAGCCACCGTGGACTGGGAGCTCTGCTGGGACCGTGCTCACAGCCTGCCGGGCTACATGCAAGCCTGGCTGAGGTACAGGGGCCAGGACCATCGTGGAAGGGATTCTGCAGGGGCCTGCCCTGCTCCCAGCACGCAGGTGCCAGGATCACAGATGCCTCCTGTGTCGGTCTGAGCTGACCACACTATTTCCTTCCAAACCAAGGCTGAAGCACACTTGCCAGCATGTTCACTGGAGTCTTCAACTCTGCTCATTTAAGTGCAAAGTGCCTCTGTGCCTATTTTAATTAGATTTCAGGGGAATAAAAGGAAGGGGATCCCTTAGCAGCAGCCATCTGACATGTGTCTTTCTCCCCCGAGTCTGACATGTTGCAAAGAGAGATGGCTCTGAGGGCATCTGCTCCCTCTCTGACACCAGAACAAATAGCATGGTGCAGGAGAGCCAGGGGTTTGGAGGACCTTGTTCACGTGAGCCACAGTTACAATCACCTGCCCTGTGCCTTGGTCTGCAAGCCCAGCCTGGTGCTGCCTCCCCTGCCAGCACAGTGGAGGATGCCCCTCCGTGCTCACCGTATCTGCTGAGGGACTTGGTGAAGGTGGAGGAGTTGGAGATGTTGTACGCCGAGTTCTGCTTCGGCACCAGGGCTACCGAGGAGCCGTCTGTCACCTGGGGGCAGAGATGGCGTGAGCAGGCTGTGACACCAGAGAAGCACAGGAGGAACAGCCCCACAGCAGGGAGAAACCAGCCCAGGAGGGATGAAGCTACACTGCACCCCACCCCAGGGACATCCATCTCCTGCAAAGGAGACCTACATATCTACCCCTGTGACAGATCGGGAGCAGAGGTCAGAACAGGAACACACCAGAAACCTTGACATGAAAATGGCAAAGTAAGGTCAGAGCAGGAAACAGCCTCTATGAGTCCTGAAGATGCCCCATTTAGTGCTTCCTTGAACGGAAGGACCATAAACATGGGGCCCACGCAGGAAAGTGACTGCATGCCTCCTGGCCATGCCTCTGCATGAGCAGCACGGTCTGGAGAGCTGAGCCCAGGCCCTGACCAAAATGAGGAGGAAGAAGAGATGCTCAAGCTCAAAGCAGCTGGTGACTGCTCAGTGCTCTCCACCACAGACAGCCTTACCTGGTAGTGGGCCAGGGTGTTTAGCCTCTTCCAGTCATTGTCGATCTTTGTGGTGACATCTTCATCCTGCAGTATGATCCGGGCCATCCTGCCCTGCCGCCACTCTGTCCCCATGAGGGAGAAGGGCTCATGGTTAGGGGGCGATAGGAGCACAAAGCCAAGACGAGGTAGGAGCACGGTCTGGACATCAACAAAAGAGCCCTCCCACCACCTTCTGAACCCCAGGACTGATGACTATCAATGTGGCGTTGGGCAAAGACTGTTTCTAAGTACTCAAGGAAAGACAGCATCAATCCGACCCTGGCGACTGTTTCCTTTGCTCCTCTCCTCTTCATTCTCCTGCCCCTCCTTTAAGAACAGGACTGTTAACACTTGTTCTCAACTAGTGCTGGCCTCCTTGGACCTCAGCCACCTCAAGCCTGCAATCCAAACCACAGCCAGAGCCGAGGAGGCTCCTCTCCCCATCCTCTCTACTGGCAGGACCCACACTCTCATGCCAGGGGTCCCCACACAGAGTCAGTGCCACCAGCACAGCAAAAGTAGACCGGACAAGCACAAATGCTCTGGTCCTGCCAGGTCTCCTCTCCTGTAGGAGATGCGGATTTTCTGCCTTGAACAGGTTTTTTGGCACTTCTGCTCTTAGTCACATCCCTGCTCCCCACAGGGAAGTGCTTGGCCTCTCTCTTACCCAGGTCCATGTCTCCGGCTTTGGGTCGCTGGGAATAGGGCACCCCCTTGTAGACAGCGTCCAGCAGCTTCTCTTTCACCTGCGTGATGGTGTCGCAGTTCAGCACCTTGACAGGGATCTCCGGGGCGTTCTCGTTCTCAGGGTTCACACAGTTGAGGGTCTGCACAGCACAGGGGGGCAGAAAGACTCGAGTGAGTGGTTGTGACACACTGGCTGCAAAGGCAGGTCCAAGGACATGGGGCTACAGCTGTCTACAAGGCCATGTCTTCTCACCTCCCGGGCTGCTGCGGAGTTGCAGCCACATGGCACATTCCTGCTCCCCCTTTCTCCCCACCTCTCCCCATCACCCTCAAATCTCCAACTATTCCCAGAAAGGCAGCACAGTGTCAGTGAAGGAATCCTGGGCCAGCAAACGGTGCCCAACTCACCAAAACCCGTCTAGCCTGAAAGATGCTCAGGCACACTCCACTCCCCTCCCAACCCCACCCCGGTGGAGATCGAGGTGGTGAAGAACCAGCTGCAGACTAAGCCAGGGGTAGGGTCTGGCTTAGTCAGCTGGACAGAGGAGTTGGCTTATATGGAGGAAGAGAAGTATCTCTCCATCTCCTGCAGTAATCTCAAGGCTCTAACTTTGATCCCCACCCAACATGAGCCACTGGCTGCTCCTGGCAGCATGTGCTCAACAGCGTCTGTGGCCCCGTATCTGTCAGGGCCATGGGGTTTGCTGGGAGAGGTGTGGAGGGGGATTCAGTTCACGTTTGGCTTTCTCAGCTCCATGGCAAGAGCAAACCTTGCCATGCAAAGGCCCCATTTATGACCCTAGCTGAGATGGACAACAGAGAGGGCAAGAGGCACCCCAGGGATGCTGGAAAGAAGAACAAGAGACAATACACTCTCTGCAAAGTACTTTGGGTGCCTCCAAGATCTTGTTAAATAGCTGGACCTAGCAGTCCTGGCAAGCACTAGTAGCAGTGAGGCTTCTGCTTTCACTAACCAACATTTTGTAGTCAATCTGCTGCCGGATAAGCTTGTCTTCACTGAGGGAGTAGCGAGCCTCTCCTGTAATGGCATCAATGGGTCCCTTCTCCATCTGCTGCTTGATGGCACAGTAGAGCATGAAGAGTGGTTCCCCAGCACACTCCTGAGGGACAGGGGATGGAAGAGAGGGAGAGAGAGGGGTGAGAAGGTGCCAGGCACCAGATTTGCCTTTCAAGAACCACCACCGTGTCAGGAGCCTGCTGTGGCCCTACAGCATCGAGCCCCATACATGGCTTTATAAAGAGCCTCCAGCCCTTGCTCAAGACTGCAAGGAAGGGGGCACATGGCAAAATTCATCCTGTGGAGGAGCTCATTCTCTCCTTCCAAGCTCGCTGGAGGTTGTTCCCTTGTCTATCAACCCCTAGGGCTCAGCTTCCCAGAGTTTCCAGATAATCCCCGGTGAATTCTGCTCATTCTACAGGCCAAAAATGAGCTAAAAAGGTTAAATTCGGGGCTAGTGAAGAGCAGGTTGGGTCTGGGGACTTTGTGTATGGGATATAGCCTATCTTTTGAGCTGGCCCAGCCAAGAGAAGCACCTGAAGACTGGAAAGGGCACACTGCAGTGGGACAGCCTGGGGGCTCTTGCCCAGGTATCACAATGCAGTTCTGGCATCTGCCAGGAGCCCAGTCTCACATGAGAGAAGGTCAAAGGAGGTTTCTCCATATGACGGCTGGGCACAGCCAGCCCGATCCACTGGGAAGGAAAAGCAAGAGAGCAACTCACTGGCAACCCTATCCTGAGTCTCCAGCTGATGGGGGGGACCAGGCAATGAGGTTTCCTGCAGTTAAACCATTTGCCACCTACATGTCCCCACTGCCAAACCCCTGTAGTCAGAGCTAGGTTTAGCCACCAGCCAGAGCCACATCAGTGTCTATGTCATAGGTGGGAGGAAGGGAGAGGAGAACTGGACCAGACACTCCCCCCAAAGATGCTGGATGCTGGAACTGCAGCAACCCAGGAACAGCAAAGGACCCGCCAAGGTTGGAGGCACCAACCAACCAGCTTGGAGCCATGAGTTGGCGTAGGGTGGCTGGAAGTGGACACCCCTTTATCACCCAGGGCCCAAACCTCTCCCCTGAGCTGCATCCCATTGAGCCCTTCCAGACACAGGCATCAGCCCTAAGGGAGTAAAAAGGGTACGATGGGAGCAGAGAGGACAGAGAGAAGTCCCAGCAGATTTTACCCCACCAGCCCTCACTCCTCCCTCCCAGCCGAGTTGGTGTAGGGTGGCTGGAAGTGGACACCCCTTTATCACCCAGGGCCCAAACCTCTCCCCTGAGCTGCATCCCATTGAGCCCTTCCAGACACAGGCATCAGCCCTAAGGGAGTAAAAAGGGTACGATGGGAGCAGAGAGGACAGAGAGAAGTCCCAGCAGATTTTACCCCACCAGCCCTCACTCCTCCCTCCCAGCCGCCTCACAAATAAATTGTACTTTGGTGCAAAGTGCGGCTGCTCTCCCTGTCACCATATGCTGTTAGCATCTCGTTAGCATCTGCGGTAATTAAAGAGACAGCTGCTAACGAGCAGGAACAGGCATACATCATCCCCAGACCTTCCGACAACACGCCTGTCTTTGAAATTATGTTTCATTTGCAAACTTGGCTTCATTAAGTCAGCTTGGAAAAGTGAGAAACCCAAGGTGGGTGCTACACTACGCATTACCGGCTGCCCGGCAAGGCAGGAGTGCCAGGCTGGCCGCAGAGCTGTGAGTCCCCAGGGGCTCCCATGGCACACCGAGCCCACCCCTCCGGCCACGGTGGAAAGACTCAAGTTGCTTCTTCCAGTTGCTTGTAAAAACTCCTCGTAAAACTTCCAAGTCTGCGGAAGTGGTGTGGATGGAGGATAGCTTGGAGCAGGACTCCTGCTCACATCTGGCATGGCTGTTCCCATCTCAGCCCACAGATTTCCCCTCTTTGGCGAGGCATGGTTGCTGCTCACCCATCTGCAGCTCTGCGCCTACCTCTGGGGATCCCCACCGAGACAGGTCGGTTCAGCCCTTCCCACAATGGTGGCCCAGTTGCACTCCAGGCATCACAGCATCACCTCCTCCACTCCTCGGACGCCAGCCGGGCTGATAGGCAATAAATCTCTTTTTGGATGCGTGGATTAAAGCTGGCCCTATGGCCTCCCCGGAGGGGTGGAGGCATCAGCGGTCCTGGTGATGGGTACTTCACTCCTCCAGCACCATACAGGCTTTTGGGGGTTCCTGCATGCCCCAGGATCCTGGTCTCCTTGTGACCTGTCAGGCACCCTAATATCAACCGAAACAGCCCCTCTGCCCTGTCCCCCTGACCCTGCGCATCCTCCACGTTGCAGCTTGGCTTCCCCACCTGTTCCGAATGTGGGTCCTACCCTTAAAATCCAAAACCTCACTCCCAAGCTCACTGTCCCCACCGCCTCTTGAGGACTGGGGCCGAGATGCTGCCATGGGTCACAGCTCACTGAACCACAACAGATGAGGATGGTTTAGGGCTTGTCCCTGACAGAGACCAACAAAACGAACAGGGGCCACAGAAACCAGCGCTGGGCAGTTGCCCCGAGATGATCTCCATCAGGTGAGATACAGGACGGGACCACTGAGATGGGGCTGGGCGGCCCTGTAGGTTGATGGAGGGGAGCCTGCCCCCCAAACATGGCTGTGCCCACGCTGCCAGCCCTGATGCAGTTTGCTCACTGCTGGGGGTCTGAGCAAGGGGGGGGGGG
>NW_008795909.1:10578151-10589229 GCF_000699145.1 Aptenodytes forsteri
AGCCCTGATAGTGTGTGCTGAGGGGGGGGGGGCGGAGCAAGGGGGGGGGGGGTTGCATGCGGGGGGCTCTGCATGCGAACCGAGCTGGAGGAGGGCGGCTGCGAACACCCCTGTGCATGCACGCATCGGTACGTTGGGAGCAGGCTGAGGCAAGCCAGCTAACGCTCAAACTGTCTTATTGACTAGATCTAGCTCATCAGGCACCTAATATCGTGCATTTTTCAGCACTTGTCTCAATTTATCCCTCTCCCTTTCCCCGGGGTGTCTCATTAAGAGTCTGATAAACGCTACTACAAGGTCCCCATGAAAGTGCCAGCCCTCGCTGGCTCCCCATGCTGCTGCCCCTGGGCAGGGGGGGCTGTCCTGTCCCTGTCCCTGTCCCTCACCCTAGCACATCACAGCCACGTGATGCCGAGTGCCCAGCCCTGCTCCGGGCAGGTTTGCTGAGAGCCGATCTGGCAGCTGGGCACACATCCGTCTGCCTCATTTACATGCACGATTACCATGGTTTGGTGCAGTTTCCCTGCTGGCAAACTGGTGTGATACCTCTCCATCTACTCCACGGGTTTTGATGCTACCTGTGATCCTCACTGCCGGGAGACAAGCAGAAACAGGCTCTGGTGGGACCGACCCAGGAGAGACCATGAGCGCATCCTCAAGTCTCTTCCAGTCTAACTCAAGTGACCCAGGTGATAGAGTTTCAACCGCTTCCCGGGGGAGATGATCCCCAGCGTAACAAATCACACAGCCAGTGGGTTTATCCAGGCCCTCTGCATATGTTCCTCCTGTAATGCTGCATCTAGATCAGACTTCTCTCTTCTGCTGCTACCACCCAGAGACTGGAGGCGTTTTACCTCGCCAAAGCCATGGCATAACCAAGGACTTTATAAAAAGGCATTGGCCTGGTCCCATCCCCACGTCTCTCTCTCACGCTATTCCTTATCCTCAGACCTGCCCCACACTGGCGATGCGCCCAGAAGCCTCTCCAAAGGGGGACAGGGCTGTACAAGGACAGATGCAGGACAGTGGTTGCACATGAGTTGATCCAAAGCAGCTTCTGAACAAGGTGAACATGCCCCCGTCACCTGCCCACATGGCCCAGCCCAGCCAGGGACAGGCCGAGGGCGTCAAGTCACGCACATGAACGCAACGTCCCCAAACGCCGCTGTGGGTGTTTGAAGGCTGCGCACTGCCCTTTGCTCGGCCAAAGCACAACCTTGTCCACTTCAAGGAGCTCTGAGGGAGTTTATCCACAGCAAGAGCTACTCCTGCCTGTCCCACCAACCCTGCAGAGCCCAAAGAGCCGTCTGCCAGTGTCCTACCTGATCCCATCAGGCACGTCCTACCTGATCCCACTGGGCACTGCTGCTGCAGGGGCAGAGGGTGGCCCCGCTGAGCAAAGCCCCGGCACGAAGAGGAGGTGGGAGGTTTCACATCTCCCCGTGACTGGCACAGCTTTTCTCCTCTCCCACCCCTGGAAAGCAATCTCCACTGCACGCTACAGCTAGATTTTTATAGATACAGGCTATCCCTCGATGGAGGCAAAAAGCCAAGTGCATGTAAGTGATATTATAAATCACCTCTCTTTGACGATCACTTGAGTTCTGCACAGACTCCTGCTCACTCTCATCTCTTGGCTGGAAATGGTTCAAACCCTCTTTATCTTAATGAGGGATGAAATCCCACAAAAACGGCAGCATGCCACCCAGCCTCGCTGTGCTGACACCAGGCAGGATCCCAAGAAACGGCTCTGCTGACTGACAAACCTGCAGTGGGACCAGAGACGCCGTTCACCCCGCCAGTGTCATCCCGAAGCAGCAGCAGCACTGAGCCAGTGGTCCATGGGCTGGAGCTACAGCTGTGTAACCCGCACAGCTGCTGGTGTGGCTCTAGCAGGTGGAAGCACCAGTGCTGATGGGATAAACGTTCTCGATATGGGTTGGTTGAACCAGTGGTAAAAGCAGCCCTTACGCTTTGGCATCCTCTTCTGCTACCCCCGATGAAATTGGGAAAAAGGCGAATTCAAGCTAACAGGCTCGCCAACGCAGGCAAGGGCATGAGGAGATCCAACGTCATCTGCACCCTCGTGCACATGCTGTGGAGAGAGCTGTGTCCCCGGCTGCCAACAGGCCCCACAGGGCATCCATCCCCATCGGGGCACCTTTTGGAGGGGAAGCAGCAGCAGAAGCGGAGATGCCTGGGGGAAATGATTCCCCTACCAAGGGGCCTCAGTGTCAGAGATGAAGGAAAAACAGCAGCATTATGTGAAGAGCACAGCACATCAAACTACAGCTCAAACAGGCAGAAATATCCTCCGAGCACAGTGATGTCTACAGAAGGACCAGCTCCCGGGGCTTTTTCCTCCCGAGTTACATAAGCAGAGGCAAGGAGGGAGGAATGGGAACCACTCCGAAGGGATTCAAGACTCAGCTGAGTTGCTTCAGATTTATCCTTTCTCCGGGCACCATTTTTATGAAGATCTCAAACCCGCTACGCATTATGCAATCCCGGTCTGGATTTCATTTCTCAATCTCAGCTCTTTCCCCGAAAGGAGACCCAGAACCACTAATCACATCTCAGAAACACAGGATGGGAACGGAGGCCTGGGAAGCGATCTCTGCTCCAGGAGGGAGCAGCAGTGCTCAGGAGCACGTCAGCCCAGGCTCTGGGTACCACGCTGCCTGTCCCGGTGAGGCAGGAACCACCTCCCCACCCACACGGGGTTGCAATCCCTTCCCAAACTCACCTTCAGAAACTTGTACAGCAGAAACGTGAACCAATTCGTCAGCATCTTCTCTGCCACCGACTCCGTTCTGTAGGGAAGGAGTAGGAAGAGCAAAGTCATCAGGAGAGGATATTAAAGGTCTCTGATCTCACCCATTGCCAGCTCAGCCTTGGACTGTGGCTATATTATTTTTGGCTTTAAAAGGTCACATCTGGAAAGGCAGGAGCCTCGAAGCAAAGGAGCACAAGCAGACAGCAAAAGCTCTAGTGAAAAGCTTGCCCATCCACACGGCTGAGCCACAGCAGCCCCCCAGGAGGGAGAAGCAAATTGGTCTCCGGTGTATTTGGAGATCCAGACAGAGCCGAGCATGACCTTGTCTGATGGGGAGTCTCGCCCAGGGGATGACCAGCTTTCTACCTCTCCCTGGTACCTTCTACTTAAATGAAGTTTGTTTCTTGCATCGTGTCCCACTGGAACCAGGCAGATCCCTCCACAGGAGGATTGTATGAGACACCTAAGCCAGGTAAAATGTTACCCACCACTACTGGGTGACATGGGACTTCCCAGCAATACCCAAAGTAGCCCTTGATCTCTACAGCCTCAAAGTCCAGGAACCACAGTAGAGCAAGATGACAATCACCACCAATACTGGAGGGATAAAGAGAGTTCTCCCCAGCAGCCTGTGCAAGGTCTGTTCAGAAGAACTGCTGGAGGAGAGGACACCTGGTTCTTGGCACTCAGTGGTGGTGACGGTGAAGCTTTAGGAGGCCACGCTCTGCACCCTCGCTTCTCTCCGTGCCCTTACCCTTGGGCCTGGATCTGGGTGGCTCTCAGGCAAGGATGCAGAGCTGTGCGACACAGAGAGGGCATGGTCCACTGGCACATGGCCTTGGTTAAAGCCACCACTAGATTTAGGTCTGGAGACTTTGATCCCAGTATGGTTTTATCCCCAGTACTAATTCAGCCGAAAACAAGGGGATTAAAGGAGGAAGAAGTAAGAGCAGTGGTTGGAAGCTCAAGCTGTTTTCCATGTACCTTTGGAGCACTGTGCAAAGACACCGTGCCATGCTTGGGATTTAACCCTTCCCTGCCTGCATGGTGGAAATCCCGGGTCTCTGTGTGTCTCCTCAGAGTGGGGTGGTGATGTAGGAGTTTGCAGTGAACAATGCTGCAACCACCTGCCCAAAAAGGAGCTTAAAAATGGAGCCGTGCCTCTCAGCTTTTGGAGATGCAGTTGAAGGAAGCCGCCAAAACTGCCTTGAGAAAACTTATAAATTGCCCCTAGTTTCCTAAAGCATGGTTCAAATCCAGGTGTCAACATGCTCCAAAGCGGCATGGCAGGGAAGGTCTGGGGGAGTCGCCCGTGTCTGTTTGGGACCATCACTGCACAACATAGAATAGAATAGAATAGAATAGAATAGAATAGAATAGAATAGAATAGAATATGTGCACATATGTGCACATAGAATATGTGCAATAGAATAGAAACATGTGCACAAGAGGGAGAGAGCAGGATCCTGCAGGATGGGTGTGAGACGTGGTGGGTCCGAAGGGGACGAGGGGACCTCAGGGTGGTGGTACTGCGGCCAGGATGTGCCGTACCAGCAGAGGAGAGGGACAGTCTGGCATGGAGGGAGTTGAGGGTGACACAGGACCCAGGTGAACCGCGCAGCCCTACAAGGGCAGCTTAACGCGCCTGTCTCTGCACCACAGCCTGGTCTCACTGTCATAAGATTAAAATCCCCCTTAACACGTCTGTTATTTTTAAAGTGGCTTTCACTCCCTTTAAAGTAAAAATGCCAGCCAGCCCCCCCAACCCTCTCCGGTTAGGCTTCTTCAGCTTATCCACCCATTAATCATCAGATCAGCCACTTGCAAACACAGATGCTCCTGAAAGCACAAGCAATACTAATAACCTCAGGGACATGGCTGCATTCCTGTTGCGCCAGGGGAATGGACGCAAATGGGTTGACTCAAGAGACAAAACCCAGAAGGAACCCAAACCTCAGAGCCACCATGAAGAGTCCCACTGCCCAATGCCATGTACTGCCCAACAGCAATGCCATGCCCGGCAGATGGGACAGGAGCAGCTCCCAATGGCCAGATGGCTGGGGTAGGAAATCCACTTTCCCAGAGTTTATTCAAGCTGACTCGGGGTCATATGGTCCCAATCCAAGGCTTTCTCTTGTGCTAATGGGGCTTAGCCCTTTTTGCCCTCCCTGGAATAGCACAGTTCTCCTTAAACCATTAGGGGACAGTAATACCTGAGCCTCCAGAGGAGGGAAGCCTTCCTGTGCCCCGCCAGGAAAGATTAATCCATCAAGGGGAAGGAAAAAAGAGAAGGAAAGGGACATGGGGAGAAAGCCAAGGGAAGGGGTGGACTGAAACTATTCAGCAGACATCCTCCCCGGCCCCAGATCAGGTCGTTTGCTGGCAAGCCTGTAACACTCATCTGAAGTGCCACCACCCGGGCTCCGGTGAATGTTTGTCTTTATACACCATGGAGCCACATGCCACAGCAACGGGGGGATTATCCAATAACAAAATAAATAAATAGCAGTTCTCCCCAGTTAGATCAATGTTAATCTAGTTGCCCTGGGCAGTAAGCACACTCTTGCGCCCAACAGCAGTGCTAATCAAAAGGACGAAGGAAGCACAGCTCTCAACATCGCTCGCTCCATGCCGTGGCTACAGGAAAAATGAAGTCTCTTTAAATATCACTCAGGGAGGCACGAGCAAGGTGCTGGCCAGGGGACCTCGTCCCTGTCCTAAGCCTCCCGCAGCTCCACCTGCGATGGACCTCCAAGCTCCGCGGCTGGGGACTGATAGTCCTCAAGCTGCTGGGTCTTGCCGTGCCGGCAGTCTGGGCTCTGCCCCCGTGCTGCTCCCACAGCTCAGCCACTGCAGCTGCTGGCCTCCCCGCACTGCCTTTTATTTATATTTTATTGATTTACTTCATTCCAGACTTTTGCTCCAATGGCAGTGGCTTCATGATGCTCTGAGAGACCCAGGAGCTGGAAATGCAGTTTAAGTATTTCAGTGAAGCCTGGTGTCGTGGAGGGACAGTAAGAAGGGAAGAGCCTAAGGATGTGCTCAGGGAACAGGAATGGGGGACAGGGGTGGGCACCTCCAAGACCCACCCCTCTCCCGGCCAGCCACAGGTCTGTACCGTACCACGCTCTGTCACATTGCTAATGAGGTGCTTTGAGAAATTAAGGGCTCCCTCGCAATGTGATAAATGAAGCAGAGAGAGTAAGAAAGCAATGTGCCTAAAGAGATCAGCCAAGGGAAGGGAGCAGGGATGTAACTGGGATCAGCTCACATCTGTGTCCACTCCAGGTGTCTCCCCAGGGTCAGGCACACAAAACCCAACAGGCTTTGTGTGGTCTGGCCATGCCATGAACATTGGTTGATGTTTGAAAGATGCTCTGGTTTTCTTGAGCCTTTCTGGTGACACGCCAGCCCCATGGCTCTCAACCATCCCTGCATCTCTGCTGGAGGCTGGTAGCACTGGGCTGGTGGAGGCGGAGATGGGGAGGCATGGCACGGCGTGTGAAGGGAGAGGACGGCACGGAGGGCCTCGAGCTGGGCTGGTGGAGCTTATTAATTGTTTTTCTTCGGCACTTGGTGTATCTTTCAATATTCATCAGCCCATGATGAAGGAGAGCTCAGAGCTATCGTTAAATATTGATGGGCCAGGCAGACTCACAGCAGGGCTTGGCAGGCTGCCTCCTGCTCGCACTCCTCCCGGCCCCGGCGAGACTCCCAGCTTGTGAAGATCTGCTTGGCTTTCCCAGGAAAACCCCCACGTGCCCGGCGAGCTGGGCAAGCCCCGAGGAGGCAGTGGTGAAAGGAGGACTCCGGCCTGTTGCAAACCCGCAGAGGAACCCATGCAGGAGTGCTGGCAGCAAGGCAGCCACCAGGCAAGGCGAGAGCCACCCCAAGTGCCAGGAGGTTTGGGGGACCGCCTGGGTCACCTGGAGAAGGGAAGGCAGGTGGGAGCAATTGCTGCAGCAACACGTGACAGTGCCCGACACCAGTGCGCATCCTCCCCGCACCAGCCTACGCAGCCGGCAGCTGCTGAGCATCTTGCTCGATCCTCCCCAGACAACGTGAACCTGCACAGGCCAAACCAGAGTGAGAACATCCCATGGGCGACTCCTGAGCTGGCTGGGTCTGGTTGGTCCCACATCCCTCTCATACTTGCATGCAGACAGGCAAGGAAATGCTTGACCACAGACCCAGTGCCAACATTGCCGTCAGTGATGGCTTTGGTGTTGGCTGTGGCATCCCTAAAGGACACCAGCTCACGTCCACATACTCAGAAGAGCCTGGGCACTGTTCCACAGCTCCAACCTCTCAGATGGTCACTCACCTCCGCAAGAGCAGTTTGGGGTGGTTCTTACTCTCCAGGTTCTTCTCAATGAGGTCAGAGAGGAGCTGCTTCAGCACGCCCGTGGCATACTCCATCTCGCCCTGCAGTGCCGTCATGATGAGGGAGGCCACGTTGCCGCGGTCCCGCATGGAGAAGCTCCGCTGAGCCTCCAGAGTGCGGATGAAGGTCAGCAAGAAGTGCTTCTTGTTCAGGAGCTGCCCGAAGAGGGTCAAGGACTTCTCCACATTCGCCTGGACCTGCAAGGATAGAGCAAAGCTGGGAGATGGGCACGAGGGGGAGGGCAATGAGAAGAAGGTGGCTGGGCTGCACAAGACCCTGGATTTACCCTCATCCCCCAAGAGGAAAGGATCAAAAAGAGTCAAAAAGCAGCCGGATTTGCTCTCCTCATACCACCAAGCTTCCTCTTTGGTGATCAGCCTCAGTTCCCTCCAGAAGTATTATCTACTTTGCAATATCTCGGCATCAAGTTAACACAGTCTCAGGGCATCGATGTATATATATGTATATATACACACACACACACACACACTTCCATACAAAACTCCTCTCCTGCGCGTGTGCAGGCACATACATGCACTTCCCTCCCACAGACAAACACTCTTTCTCTCCCAAACACACACACAAATTATAATTTTCAATTTCAGCTAATAAGCAGCTCAAATTCCACCCAAGTCATTGCAACACGCGCTTCGGGTATTGTACAGAAAGTAAATAAAGCCACAACCCTGAGCTCCGCCAGCAGCAAACCCGCCTGGTTTTGGGGGGCTGGATTTCAGACAGGGAAGCAAATAGCAGAAATCTGGCTCTGCCCCACTCCAGACACAGCCTGAAATATTCCCTTTCCTCTTGAGACATGTGAAGGTGTATTTCTGGCCATACTTGGCCACATAGGACCCAGCAGGGATTGGGCTGGGATGCTTTCATCCCTGCGCTGCCATCATCAGCCCAGCTGTGGTCAGCCCTGACCACATTTCTTATCAGAAATGAACAATTTTACAACACAACGTTTTCCCATTAGAAAAGATGGTTTCCTCTGAATAAAAGCCTCGCTGTGGTAAAACGTCAATTTTAATGGTTTCCCCCCCCCCCTTTTCTCCCTTGTCTTCCTGAATTGGAAGAAAAGTAAAAAAATTCATTTCATGTCGATATTTGGAGACAAAACAACACTTTTCATTTCAAAACACCAACTCAAAATGAAGAACAGGGTTTTGACACATCAAATCATTTCACTTCAATCAAAACTTTGGATCAGCACTCTTCAGTTCAGCAAAATTCCTCGCAGTTGTAACTTCCCCCTCCAAAATACTCTTTCCTACTGGACAAAAACCCCGTTTCCCACCCAGTCCTTGTCAATTCTGCAATATGAGCCCCCAGGTGCCACTGCCACCCTCATCACCCAGGCGAGTGGGGACGCCTGCCCCAGAGCATCCCAGAAGAATGACGGGGAAGTGACAAGCCCTCTCTGCCCCCGTCCTCGGGGTTCCTCTCGCGGGCACCACACAAGCAAGCACGTGGCTCAACTTCCCTTAATGCAGGTCAGAGAATAACGTCCTGCTAGGAAGAGAAATGCTTTAAATTATGTTTTCCTGGAGTTCCTCCCTCCAGACTATGCAGCGATCTCGATGCAATGATGCTGGTAACTCAGGCAGATGCCTGAGGTTCAGCAGCATTGACTGGTACCTACAGGGACGCAGAGATGCCAGTTGATTCCTCAGCATGGGAAGACCCAAGAGCCAGCTGAAGCGCAGCGGCTGTGCTGGAGACCTACCAGACCCACCAGTAAAACTGGGACAGAGGGAGACGTGCTGCATCCCCACCCCTGCATGTTGCTGGTGCTTTTGCAGCCGGGACCAGGCAAAGGAGATCATGAGATGAGAGGCTTTCTCCCTTCAGCAGAGCAGCAGGATCTCGATAAGATGGGAAACGGGTCCTGCCCAACAGTAAACATCCCATTGGAGCCTTGGCAGGGAGCACGGGAGGACGTGAAATCGCCATCACAAGCAGCACGGCAACGCCTGAGCCCCCCACATGCCTGTCACCTCCCTGGGCCCCCGTGTTTAACTTGCTGATCATTAGCAGAAATAAATGAACAATACTGAATTAAATATTTAATCAGGCTTAAATTCACACAAAGCAACAAACCTCCCCCCCCCAAAACCTAAAGAGAAAGGGAGCTGGTACTGACAGCCTGATGCTTGCTGCGGATTAGCGTGTGCGTGAGCAAGTGCCGTTTCCTTCCCGTCACTTGCAATAGCTAATGTTACACTCTGAGTAAAGAGACAAATAAAAGCAAACCTGATTAAATTATATGAAGCTTACACAACTGTAGTTGCTTTATTTAATCTCTTTTGGGGAATTTTTTTTTTTTTTTGCTCCTTTTCAACTTTAACCCCTTGTTTCCCAGGCCAGGCTGAGCTGGCATGCTCTCTCCAGTGGGATGTTTTGAATTAGGAGCTGGAAGCGGACGAACTCCCACCCAGCCTGCCACGGCCAATGCAAAATTCCTCCTCTGATACCCTTTTTGATACCCTTTCCACCCCTCTCTCTTTAGGGAAAATCCTTAAGAGCAAGAGCAGAGGTGAGAGGAGAGTCAGGCATTTGCACAGACAGGAAGGGCTGTGCCCCAGGGAGGGCTATGCTCACGCCTGCTGTGGCTCTGAGCATCCAGAAACTGCTCCTTTTACTTTAACCCCTTGTTTCCCAGGCCAGGCTGAGCTGGCATGCTCTCTCCAGTGGGATGTTTTGAATTAGGAGCTGGAAGCGGACGAACTCCCACCCAGCCTGCCACGGCCAATGCAAAATTCCTCCTCTGATACCCTTTTTGATACCCTTTCCACCCCTCTCTCTTTAGGGAAAATCCTTAAGAGCAAGAGCAGAGGTGAGAGGAGAGTCAGGCATTTGCACAGACAGGAAGGGCTGTGCCCCAGGGAGGGCTATGCTCACGCCTGCTGTGGCTCTGAGCATCCAGAAACCTGAGCTGCAAGGGGAAATCCACGGAAATAGGGTCCCCACTGTGCTCCGGAGCTGGGATTAGGGACCAGGGAAAGAAAGCAGGCAGAGGGCCAGGGCCCCGCGCTGTAGCCATGCTGGCGTACAACACCAGCACGTGCACTTGCAGTTGGTAAGAGCTTGTTGTGTTGTAATTAGTGACCGTGCATCTTGCATCAGGGCCGATTACTTCTCCTAAATATATTGTGAAGCCCACGTCAACATTAATTACTGTGCCGGGTCAGCAGCAAGGGGAAGCTAAGGTCACCCCCCTCCTTTCTCTAATCAAGAGCAGCCTCAGCAGCCCAGCAAACGAGAAGCCAATTGCTGTGCAATTGCACGCACTAAATTAAACAGAGGTGGGGAGGCTGGGAAAGGAGAGGGAGCTGGTTTGGGGAGTAGGGGAAGGATGCCAAGGATGGGTTCTGCATGGGGAAATGGAGCCAAGCAAGCAGGCGATGTCAGACAAGCCTGCTAGAAACGAGCGGCCGGTCAGGCATCAAACAAACCCAATTGAATAAAGCAAGTGCTGTAGAAAATGACAGCAACAATGATATTAATATAAATATTGATATTAATGTCAGAGAGCGTAGTAACCATTTGGCAGCCGGTCCGCGTTCGCGTTGGGCCAGCATCCGAACAAAGCATCTCTCCAGCCCTAGGCTTGGGGCACGGGGACTCGTACAGGGGCGCATCCCCAGCGTGAAACACTACAGAGACAGACAGACAGAACCACACCTCCATCTCCTTCAGCACGGGGTGGTCTTCTATCCCTGGGAAGAGAACCCGCATGGCGTAGGTGCGATAGTCCAGAAAGGGGATGCCAGCCCCATCCAGGTCATTGGTCAGCTCGTTAATGTCAGTCTGCAGCTCAGCAAAGGCTGGGGTGGGAAAAGCAGAATTAAGCAACACATCCCGGAGTCCCAGCACACAGCATTGGCACCCAGCCTCCACCACACCCGCGCCCCC
>NW_008795909.1:10589275-10616040 GCF_000699145.1 Aptenodytes forsteri
GGCTCCGCATCCCTCCCCACAGCAGGCTGTGATCACTGTCCCCATCTCACAGATGGAGAAACTGAGCTGCGGAGGGTGGGGATGACTTCCCCAGAATAAATCAAGTGGCAGATTTGGGAACAGGACTGTCAGGTCCCAGGGGGCTCAAATCCCCCCTGCTCAGCACTCACAGCCTCCCAGGGATGCTGGGGGCAGCGGGGAACAGAAAGGCTTGAACAAAGCCAGAGCTTCTGGGGGAAAACGTTAGCCTAAACCACAAGAATGTCCTCATTTCTTTTTGACCTAAATACTACTAGAGAAGAGCTTGAACACACCCACTCCAGCACCTCCCGATCTCAGCAGAGGCAGCTGCAACTCCCAGGGGAACACAATGCGGGGGGGGGTCCTGAACCTTTAATTGCACCTACAGGGAAAAGCTGACGGGAGAGGAGTCCTGGATATGCACCAGGGAAAGGGGTTGCAGGGGGGGAGAAAACCCTCAGAAAAATCAAATTAACGGCACTTTAAAGGGAGCTGAAAGCCAGGCAGAGGACTGCAGGCTCGTCAGCCTGATGAGAAGAAACAAACCGTCAGCTTGAAAGGCGTGCTATCTTATCTGTAACTAGTGGGACTAGAAAAGAGAAAAGGCAGGGAAGAGATTGTGCCTTTTAATTAAAAGCAGATCCTTTTATCTGCCAGCTGTGGAAGACAAGACACCATCCCCTCCACCAGTTCCCTCCCCTCTCCCTGTCACCAGTGCCATCCGCAGGCATGTGTAGGGATGGGGATTTGGGGGAGCAAAGGGTTTTTCTTTCTTTCCCCTTTTTATTATCTTGTTTTCGATGCCTGCTCCATCCACAGCACCTGGGCTGGTTGTGGCTGTGGCTGGCAGGGTCGGGGCCTCGGGAGCCAGCTCAGGGGGATAATGGGCAATTAGGTTTTATCAGCAGGATCATACAAGGAATTCTGTCCAATTTCAGAGCATCCGTCTGTCACGTAACGAGAGACCGACTGCCCGCTCACAAGCAGCCCTCACTACCCTCCTCGCTCTCTTTTCTCCCGTTTGGAGAAATGGAGGGGAATTCCTTAACTGGAAAAATCCCCAAATCCCACCCAAAATGAGTTCGCTTCCTCTGACAAAGCTGCTTTGCCTGTTCCCATTCCCACTCCGAAATGCAGCAGGGAAAGGGTGGGAGCACACTGAGCCTTGGGACGGTATGAGACCCTGCAAGACTCCCACGTTAGCAGCACAAGGATCCCTCACCCTCTTTGCACTCCAAGGCCACCCGGGACTCCAGGTTGTCCATCTGCAGCTGGAGGCGTTTCAGGGTCCGGTCGGCATCTCGGGACTTGCGCTTGTAGGCGATGAGGACGATGATGATGATGAGGAGGAGCAGACCGCCCCCAGCCGATCCCGATGATGGCGGGCAGGGTAAGCAGGCTGTCTGAGTAGATCTGCAGCGTTCCCGGGGAGAACTCGAACCCTCCAGCCTTAATCTGTGATGAGGAGGAGCAGACCGCCCCCACCGCCGATCCCGATGATGGCGGGCAGGGTAAGCAGGCTGTCTGAGTAGATCTGCAGCGTTCCCGGGGAGAACTCGAACCCTCCAGCCTTAATCTGTGGCATGGCAGGGGAAAAAAAGGACCTGACGTCAGGGGGCACATGCCCAGGGCAGCCCTCCCCACCGTGCCCGCTGTGCTGGGAACTGGGGGACGACTCCCAGCCCAGGGGAGGAAGGATGCAGAAAAACGCAGGGGTGGCAGGAGCTCGTCCGGACCAGCACGGCAAGCTTTAATGGGATGCAGGACACATGCTGCCAGCGTGCACCGAGCAGGCAGAGAGTTTGATGTCTCATTCAGACAACATTACAGTAACAGATGGGATGTGAAGCGAGTTCCCCCACGGGTGGGGAGCCTGGGGGGGACCGTGCAGGGTCCCTTTCAACCTGGCAGGGTCCTGGAGTGCGAGCACTACTGCGCTACAACCCCACAAACAAAGGAGCCTTCCTTACAGCGTGAGCTGGCACTGGGGGGAAGGGGTGGGAACACCCCCCCGCCTTGGCACTGGCTGTGCCTTGGCACCCAGCAGGGAAGGGAGGTTGTTGGCAGGGCCAGCCAGGGCCACCCAGGGCGCAGGAACGCCCGGCTGAGTGTGCCAGGGAGAGGACAAAGTATTTGGTCCTACCAAATATGTAATTAGGGAGAGAGATGCCCAGGGAGCAGGAATATGGCTCCTGAGGATGCTCCTGCACATACACTGACTATCTGGTCCTCATCCGAGGATGAGCACGCAGCAGGGCTGGTGCCGGGATAAAGACTGAACCTCTGTGACACGAGAAGCAAAGGCACCAGTGTCAGCACTTACCGTGACTTTGTGCTGGCCAGTGAGGTTAGGGGACTCACAGAGGAGCTGGGTCTCGGAGACGGTCAGGGTGCAGGGAGTGTCTCCGATCAGCACTGTGTAGTTCAGGCGGGAGTTACCAGCAGCCGGCGGGAGCAGGTTCCTGCCCTTTGAGGGAACAAGGAAGGAGATTTTCAGTTCTCATGCAATGGGAAATGTTTAAAAAAAACCAACACAAAGCAAATTCATGCTCTCGCAGTGCAGGACTTTGCCCCAGGAGAGACAAAAGGACACCTCCACAGAGGAACACGTCCCTGCCCCTCTGCCCCGGGGTGCACGCTGCCTTACCTTGAGGATGAGGGGAGAGCTGGGCTTCAGCTCCAGCATTCCCGTGGGGCTGAGTGGCTCGAAGACAGGGTCCGGGTAGTAGACAAAGTTGGTGGTGTTGATGATCAGCAGGGCCTGGACATTATCCATGACGAAGCCAATCTCATCCGGGCGGTCGCCAACCTCCGGAGGGCTCCGCACAGGGTTGTCGATGGAGGGCGCGTAGCACACCATGGTGGTATCGTTGTAGACGGTGCAGTTCTGCAGGAGGCAGAGACCGAGGTCAGACCCGGCTCCCGACAGGGAGGTCAGGATTGGACCCCACAAGGATCTCCTGCAAGCAGCAGCTCTGGACACAGGGTTTAGACTTGGGATCTCCTGTCCTGCGCTATTACATCAACAGGCACCACATTCCACCCCAGGGCAGAGACAGACTCCTGTTTGCAATGGAGGTGTGAGGGGTGGCAGGTGGGAGCTCACTGGGGACGGGCTTTTTCTGTCACTATCCTGCAGACTTCCCACCAACCTCCCATCAGTTTTGCACACTCAGATCTCACCCCTCTTCTGGCAGCACCTGGCCGGAGGCCCTGCAGGGAGATCGGTGCCTCTCTGAGTGGCAGCCCCTGGACCTCAGCCTTTCCATGCCACCACACCTGATGGGCAAGTGATGCGCGTTCCGCCCTGCATTGCAGAGGGACGGCATCCCCTCCTCCTTGTGCTCTGCCCCCAGCCCCAGCCAGCACACCATACATTCTCCCTTTCAGAGCTGCAATACTTGGCCCGGATCCTGGGCTCTCTGCCCCCAGCCAGCCAGCACACCACTTACATTTTCCCTTTCAGAGCTGCAATACTTGGCCCGGATCCTGGGCTCTTTGATGGTGGCCAAGTTGGTGCCAGTCACAGTCAGCAGCGTCCCACCGCTAGAGACATGGAGACAACAGGTTAGGAGAGGCAGCTTGGCACTGGGTCCTCACTTCTGGGAGGGAAGTGTCCAACCTCACCAGCCAAACGCCCATCTGCCCCAGCTTGGGTGCACCACAATGCCCCGGGGACCTTTTATCCCACTCAGGTGTCACCACAGCCAGCAGGATCTGGCATTCACCACCACCAAATCACCTCAGCTGACCAAAGGGCCAACTAGAGATATAAAACCTGCTAATTAACACTGACATCCCATCCCGTCTTCAGGTTTGGGGTCTGAAGGCAGCTCCCAAGCTAAAGGAGACCAAGCGTCCACAATGGGAAAGCATCCGGAAGAGGAGGAGGTCCTGTCTGCCACCCCCTTCTCCACCACGCAGGCAGCAGGTGGCAGGGCAGGCTGAGCCCTGCTGGGTTTTCTCCATGGCTTGGTGTTAAAAGCCCCACAGTCCCAGAGAGCTCGGCCATGCCCCTGGGGAGCTCGCTCCTCATCAACACCCTGGGGAAGGTTTCCCTTGGCACTAGCGCTTAATGGATTCCTTCGCGTCCTCTCCAGCCAATTCAAACCTTTTAGAAAAATACGTAAACATTTCAAAAAATCCCCCAATAGGAAACATTTTAATTTTATTCGCCACCGCCAAATGTCAAGCTGAAATTAAGCAGATCCAAAGAGCTCTCTGCTCTTGCCCCCTGCCAGGCTGAGCACTGCAGGCCAGGAGTTAGCAGGACCCCAGTGCCAAGCCATTGCTCACGCTCCTCTCTCCTCTCGCCACGTCTCTGGAGCATGGCCCGGTGGCTATTGCAGCAGCACTGGGATGTACCCATCAGGAGGGGGGGATCCGTGCAGAAAACAGCCCCCCCTGTGTCCCACAAGCTCCCTGCAGGCACCCCTTGATTCACCTGTTGATGCTCCACTCGGGATCGATCTTCTGGATGGTGGGGTCCTCTGTGTAGTTGTACTTCACCTCCGGGTTGCTCAGTTCTGCCCGGTTGATGTTGATGAGAATGGGGGAGCCACCGGGGGTGTGCCCAGGGGGGGTCCTGCACCGGATCTCACGGGCGCTTCTCCTAGGGCAGAAACGCACAATCTGTCAAAGCCTGGGCAGGAGAGAGGCGAGGGCAGCCGGGGCAGCGATGCTGCCCGTGAGCCCTCGGCCCCAGCCCCTCTCCCCTTCTGAAACTGTCGGGGGGAGGGGGGACGGGAAGAGAGAAAGGAGGAAAAAAAGAAAAAAAAACCCAAGAAATGAAACAAAAGGCAGCCGGGAAAGGCTGAGCAGCTCCTGAGCGTTCCCATCACGCGGCTGCTGCAAACAGCAGCGATTAGGGCTGATAACCAGTAATTACCGCAGGAAAATATTTAAAGAGCCGCTCCATTATCATCCTTAATCTAAAAATTATCCACTTCATGCCTCAGGGCTTCGTGCTTTTAGAGAAAAATCCACGTTCTTTGGGCTCTTCCTGCAGCCTCTGACACACAAAGGTTTCAGGGGGAGACGCCTCCGGCTGCCCATGGGGTTTGGCTCCTGGGATCCCTCCTGGCTCCCCAGCACAGGCTCCCAGCCGCTGCTCTATCTGGGAGTCCCACTGCCTCTGGAGGTGCCCGTCACCCATCCTCCGCCACCCTCCATGCCCCTCACCATGAAAAAGCACAGGGCCGTCCCCCGATGGTCACGGAGACGTTGCTGCCAGCGTTGAGGTGGCTGCCTTCAATGGCGATCCAGGTGCCACCAGAAAGAGGGCCCCGGGCTGGGACCACACGGGAGAAAGTGGGCGTCTATCAAAGGAAAAGAGCATCCCTGGTGTCAGACGGGCTGGGGACCGAAACCCATGTCCCCAAGCAACCCCAAGCGGGTGACAGGGCCGCAGAGGAGAGGGACCCATGGGGCAGCAGCAGGGCATGGTGCTGAGGGCTGGCAGTGCCAGCAGGACAGCAGGGAGGCAGAGCAGTGGCAGCCTTGGAGAAATTCAACCAGCATGACCCAACGCCCGCCCAGAGCATCCCCGCCTGCCCCCCAGGGAAATGACAGCCAGTTTTCCTGCTCGCCTGGAAAACCACCCCAAACCACCCAGGACCAGCCCGGTCCCCCAGCATGGGGCTTACCACAAAAGTGAAGCTCTTGGGGGACGTGGCCCGGTAGCTGGGCGAGCAGTCGCGGATGCACACTTCTACCCGTGCCTCGTGGACCTTGCTCGGGCTGGCATCTCCAATTTCACACACGATCCTAAGGGATGTGGGGAAGGAGCCCTCAGTGCCCTGGCACCGAGACACTCCCTGAGCCATGGTGGGGATGGACCAGCTTCAGAAAGCGGCAGATCTGGCACCAAGCAAAGGTCCCAGGTGCCAGCAGGGTTCATGAGAAACCAAGGTGGTGGCTGTTGGCACTGCCAGCTCTGGAGGGAGCTTCCCCAAAGCCTTTGGGCTCCTTCCAGAGTGACCACAACCAGCAGGTACTTCTCTCCCAGTCCAGCCCAGTCAGTCTCATGTCTTCTTGCAACCACGGGCAGCATTTGAGCACCAGCACCCCAACCCCCATGTACCGAGGTGACCCGGAGCGCGCCCACCCCTCGCTGGGCACTTACTGCTCAGCGCTGATGTACTCGCTCTCAATGGGGATGCACATCACTTTGCCGACTCGAACGCCCCAGCGAACATCTTCAAACTTCAGGCCCAGGTTCTCTCCAGTGATGGTCAGACGGGTCCCTCCTTGCCTGGGGCCGGTCTCGGGTGACAGCTAGGAGAGAGCACCGCCTGTCAGCTGAGGGAGTGGAGCTGCAGGGACACCTCGCTCGGGCAGGCTGCAGCCCGGGCAGCTGCGGGATGTGAGTTACTCCCCCACGAGTGGTGAGGATAAATGCCAGCACATCTGCAAGGAGCACACAGAGCGGGAAAGACCTCCCGAATGACAGCCGTGCCCACAAATCCTCCCAGGAACAAGCCAGGAGATGCCAGATGTGTCCGAGCAGAGAGCTGGGATTTGGACACCCTGCTGCAGACGAAGCCACCTCACAGGTGATAAGGACACGGACGGGAAGGAGACAGGGTAGCATCAGCCACGGCTCCAGCTGAGCCAGCAAAGAAGCACGTGGATCTGCCCGGCTTTTGGCCAGGTCCCACGTACTCAGGGATGAGGTCCCCACGTCCAACATGTCCTCAAAGGAGAAAGCATTTCCACCAGGTCCCTGTGCAGAGCAGGCAGGGGGGAGAAGGGTTTCTCTCCACCGGCAAACCCTGTGCTGAGGCCAGCTGGGAAGGGAGGGCACCTCACCCCAGCGCCGTGCCTCATTTACCAGGATAATGCCCAATAAAGTGGACAGGTGTGGCCTGACAGACAGCAGCAGGATGAGGGATGAACGGAGGCGCGGGCCCACCGCTGCCTCCGGCCAGGCAGTTTTACACCAGCGCTCGCCAGCGCCGGGGCCCAGCGCCCACCTGCAGCGCTAACTGGGATGAATGGCAGGGCTGTGAGCCGCAGCTGGGACCGGGGACAGGGCTGGGTCACCGGTGACACTGAGATGGAGCAGGGGAAAAGGCAGCCACAGGCAGCAGGCAAAGGAGAGAGTAACAGGGTCTGGGTTGGTCCAGGAGGAAGGTGCGTCCTGACCCAGGGAAAGAGACCATTTTGTTGCAGGTGATGCCCCCCTCTGCTCATGCTCCTGCGGCATTGGCAGAGATCCCCTCTAACACCAAGAGGCATCTCTGCCAGTGCTAAGCCCAGCACCTGGACAGGCTCATGCTACGGCCATGCTCATGCCACAACCAAGCATGTGAGAGCTCTTTGCAATTCCTGGCAAATCTGGGTGGCTGCAACCCTGGGGCCTGAGCCAGCTGGAGCCTCCTCTTCCTCCTTTTCCTCCTCCTCACACAGGGCTAGTCCTGGATGCCACCCCCGCAGCGAGGAAAGACAGACAAGCAGAGGGTGGGAAACATGCAGCAGTGGACGCTGTCCACATCCCCAGCCCTGATGGACTGCGCAGAGCTGAGGACCATTTCTGCAGGGCCCCACTGCAGCCATCTCCCCTCTGGGGTTAACCACCATCCTCCGGATTTGCACCAGGCTGATCACCTTCAGCGTGCTCGAACAGGGGCAGCTGGTCCCCCCTGCATGCAGGCAGCCTGGGGACGTGTTCAGGGGCAGTGGCAGAGCTGGGACCAGTGCCCGGGGCCCCAGCTCCCGCCGAGGCAGCCACAGCTCACAATTTACATGGCAACAAAACCCTCCAGGGCTGCAAGGAACCACTGTTTGCCTAAACCCAGCTCAGCCCCTGCCCAAGTCCAGGATTGGGGCTCATTATGGCAGCTGCAGCCAGCATCAGGTTGGGTCTTCCCCCTAAATCAAGCTCTGTCAGGGTGGCTGGCAAGAAGTGGCTGTTTGTTTGGTGTTTCTAAATGAACGTTAAAAGCTGCTCTGTCGCGTTAGATTCCTCCTCCTCCTCGGCAAAGCTGACAAGGGCCACGCGTTCAGGGAGAAACGAGCCCAGGAATGAAATGACATTGTTGGCTGCCCAGCGTGGGAAGGTCAGGGCTAAACAAGGCGTGCGGGAGGAGGGAGCTGGCAAGGAGAGCAGGGGCTGCCCCGAGCCTCGCCTTTCCCCCCTCCACTTCTGAACCCCCAGCCCTGACAACCACCACCGCTTTTCTGCTAATTGGCTTCACAGGGTCCTTTCACATCAACAGGCAAACGGCTCTGGTGGGTGCAAGCAGTGGGCTCGCTCCTGGCTCCAGCGGCCACAGCAGGGCCAGGAGGTGCCGAGGCCAAGGGGATCCCCCTTCCCAGGGGAAGGATATCGCTCTGAGGGTGACAGCCAGCACTGGGCAGGACCCCACAGAGGTTTGGAGGGGGCTTGTCCCCACCACCGAGCAATGGGTAAGTGATTCTTCACCCTTGGAGTGAAGAATCATGGTCATCTCCCAGCCCAGCCCCACCACCCATGAAGACACCTGCACCCAGCGGGCTGGGCAGGAAGGAGACTCCAGCTCCTCCTGAAATCACTGTAGGAGACTTCTCTTTTCCCCCACCACCCCACGCTGCCCTCTCCATGCCAGACTGCTCTCCAGAGTGTTTCCAAGCCTGCCCGCTGCCTGGGGTGCAGGACAGGGGTTGTGGGAAGCAGCAGGCAACAGGCAGGCTGCCAGAGGAGCATCACACCAACAGCTACGCACATCCACACCGACCACCAGCTCCCAGGGCACTAACACGGAGCGGCACCAAGGTCAAGCCCAACTGCTAACAGATCCATTTCTGCTGCACCTGCAATTACTGCAAAATTTCATAATGATTCAGGGCAGAAGAGCTGCCTCCGAGGCTGGACACCATCAGCTGCTGGGAAGCTGCTGTGAGCGGTGTGCATGTGGATGCCTGCAGCTCTGGCCACGCAAGCACAAGAGAACAGGGCACAGCCTTCAGCGAGGCCACTCCGGGCATGACCCGGTCACCATGGTCTCCACTCCCACCATCCTCAAGGGTCCAGCTTTGGGAAGTTCAGCCTGAGCATGGTGGGAATCTACTGAGGATGGGGAGCCCTGCAGCCCCGCACACAGCAGTGGACCTCCTCATAGGGATGCAAGCTCTGGGGCTTGACCCCACTCCCCCAGGAACGAATCCCTCCTCCTGTCAGCACTCTGCCAGCCTCAGGCAACTCTCTGCAGGCAGTACTTGCCGCAGGCAGGGCTCTCTGCAGGCAGGGATGTGCCTGGGGGAGGGGGCACCCCCCTCTCCCCGCACACCACAGCACAGGTACCCTGCAAGAGGCAGGCGGCACGGGGAAAAGGTGGGGAAAAGGCAGGACTCTCGTTTCCAGCTTCCATCAGATAAGACACTGAAACCCAAACAGATCAGATCCTGCGCTAAGACTCCAGTAATTAACACCGGCGAGGCCTGGCCAGCCGCGGGTAAACAGAAGGTATCCAGCAGAAACACCCACCAGTCCCTCCTCGTGCACTTGGAGCCTGGCCCGACAGTCACATGAACATTAATATACGCAATCTTATTAAAAAAAGGTCGTAAAAGCTGTCAGGGAAGGGGGATGATGAACTACCGGCACGCATGGTGACAAGAGGAGCAAAGACAGGCCAAGCCCAGTGCACAGGGGTGGTGGAGAGAGGAGGAGCAGCTGCAGCTTTCCCGGAATCCCCCGGCCATGTGCAGGTGGCAGGTGGGGGGAATCCCCCGGCCATGTGCAGGTGGAGCGGTGGGAATCTCGGAGACAGGCCAGAAAGCCCAGTGCACAGGGGTGGTGGAGAGAGGATTTTAGCCTTGGAAATGGAAGTGGCAACAAGAGATGCTCAGTCCTAAACACCGAGTAGATTTGGCTGCTGTGAGGTGCCACCGGAAAGCCCCATCCCCATCTCCATTCCCATCTTCCATCTCGGTCCCCCAGCACGGGGCATCACCACCCGTCTGTCCCTGTGTACCTTGGTGATCTTGGGGTCGGTGCAGCGGCTGTTGCCGCTGCTGGCATGCATCCAGCTGCTCTCGTAGGCCAGGCAGTGCTGCCGCAGTGAGCAGCGTCTCTCCGACACGCACCAGCCGCACTCGAAGCGCGGGTCAGCCTTGAGGCACAGACCGCAGCTCTCCCGCAGGGCCGAGCACTTGTACAGGTGGGCTGCAATGGCAGGAGGAGCATGGGGGTCAGCACAGTCCCCCCAGCCAGCAGGGACAGGGTTTTGGGGAGAAGGGCACCTGCTCTCACCACCCCCACTGCATGCATGCCACCAGCTCCCAGGTGGACAAACCCCCATGGGCAGGAGGCACCAGCACCCTGGACTCAACGCCAAGGCAGAGCTTTGGGATCTCTCCCAAAACTTCTTGGAGAAAAGCCTCTTGTTTAGAAACCCATCTGACTGATGCAGCCGGAGCATCGCTCCCTCCCCCAGGGCACTAGTGCAAACTGCAGTCGGGGCAGGGGAGAGGGGTGGGCTGGAGCCCAGGGTGGGCACCGGGCCTCTTTCCCATCCCCATCCTATCCCTCACTCACCCTGGATGTTCTGGGGGTTGTCGATGACGAAGTTCCCATTCCAGACCACGGACAAGTTGACCGGCAGGTCGCTGATGTCGTTCCCTTCGTAGAAATACTGCAGAAGGGTACAGAAGGAGGCAGAGCCTATTAATAGATGAGGCAAAATGCCCCGGTGAGGGGCACAGAGAGGCATACAACCCTGTTATGTGGATGTCTCCCATCAACCCAGAGGAGAGGGATGGGGGCCTGCTTTGGACTTGCTGGCTGGGAACAGACAGGTCTAACAGCCACTGGTCAAAGCATCGGACACAGCACATGCAAATCAGTAGGCTGGACTGGCAAAAAAAGATAAATAAGCAAAATAGAGGGTTTCTAAATAGACCCAAAACCCATTAACACAAAGGTCTGAAGCTGCTGCTGCTGGGAGAGGAGGAAACAGATGGTGTCTCTGCAGCACACACATACCTCTCCCCACCAGGTACCCAAGCCCTCCCCCATGTCCTCCCCACTCCAGGGACACTCAGTTGGATGTTTGGGATCAGGTTTGGGATCACACTCGTCACTAGTGAAGCTCAGGGAGGATAGGCTGGGCACATGGCAGGAGCGGATTCAGTAGAGCCGCCCCTGACTCCCAGTGGGAAGATGTCCCCCATGGTCCCCTCCAGCCCCATCGCCCATAACACAATGTCATGAAGCTGCGGCCATGCAGCCATGGGTAGGACAGAGCCAGGTGCCAGCCTGGTGCCACGCCAACCCTCAGAAAGGTCTTGGGATAGCATCCCTCCCCTCCACCCACCGCCTCTACACTGCACCCCCAGCTGCTCTGCTCCCAGTCCCACGCTGTGCTTGGCCATCAGCTGTACCCTGCTCCAGGGGACCCACTGCATTCCCAGACTCAGGCCCCAGTACCTGCTGCTGTCCAGACATACCCACCTCCGTTGCTCCTTCCAGCCCAGCCAGCGCCTCCTCCCCACCCAAACCCCTCTCCCCTGCCTTGAAACCCAAGCCCCAGCCCCGGCAGCCCCATCAATATTCTCTACACAGCCCCTGCATGCAGGCAGAGAGGTTTAATCGATACAGAGGCAGGAAGGCAGTCGGAACCGTCCCTGACAGCTAATGACCTCCTTCGGCAAGAGATTCCCCGCTCCTCGCCCGAGAAAATGACAGGCGTGTCAGGAGAGATTAAATGAATGATTCATGGGTTGCTGGAGTTTGTTAGGGAGCGGCGGACACGCCAGCAGCGGCTCACCCGGCCGGGGGGCGGCCGGGCCCCGCCCCCCCCCCCCGCCCCCCGCCGCCCCCCCGGGCCCGGGCCGCGGCGGTGGGGCCGACAGCGAGCATCAACTTTCGCAGCCCTGGTGCCATACCTGGAGGAGCTGGCCTCAGCATCTCCTCCAGCACTGTCCCAGCTGCTGCCCCACAGAGCACATTCGTCCCTGCCAGCGCCAGGGACAACTCCAATGGGTCTTCTCTGCTCAACGCCCTCCACAGGAGGCAGGGACATGGCCCACGAGAGAAGCCAGCATGCCCAGGTGGCTGCAGGAAGCAAGAGATGTTGGGTCCTTCTCACCCTACCATCAAAGCTGGTCCCTCCCGTGCTGAGTCTCTCCCAACCAGACAGCATCACCAGCCACAGTCCAGCATCAGACGTGGCACCAAAAGGGGGCACACGTCCGATGTGAGACATGGCTATGGCAACGCACCCCTCCCTCGACCCTACAAGGTACAAATGAGAGGCTAAGCCTGGTCCTCGGTTGCACCTCCACAGCTTTTGGCTAGTGGTCCTATGTCCAGGGACCACCCCACCCAAGCGCAGGCTGGAGGACCCCAAAACGCAGCCCTGCCTGGGGAGGAAGGCTGCTGCTGATCAACAGCATGCAGCAGTTCTAAGGCATGAGACATCCAACTGCAAACTCAACCCTTTCTTGAGCGCCCAACAGTTCTACCACCATCTCCCCTCTATAGGAAGAGCCCCATCACCCCCCACCATGCAGCGTCTCAGACGCGGCACCTCTCACAGTGTTTGCTCAGAGGACCTTCAGCCACATCTCCACCACACACCATCTACGACCAGGGCCTCACCTTCCCCTATCCTACACCCACCCGAGGACATCCCCAACAGGACCATGATGAGGAGCTGGCCAGGCCCGCAGCAGTGAGCAGAGACCATCCCCTGGCAACAGGAGGGAGCGCGTGCTGGGGGAGGGCAGCGGCGGCACCGGAGCAGAATTTAGCTGTGACGAGCCACGTGGCAGCGTAAGTGAAATTGGCATTTTCAATTTGTACTCTGACATGTCTCATTTGGGGCCCTGGCATCTTGGGAAGGCATCCAGCCTGCAGCTGTCCAAAACACTTACTTGCATCTCTCTGCCCTGGCTGCTTTTGGAAATTAGTTCTTCTGGGAGGTGGGTTGGAGGAAGAAGAATAGGGGGAGAGGGAGAGAGAGCATTAACTCTTCATGCACCAGCCCTGAGACAGCACACGCACAAGAGACAGTGTCCCTGTGGGAAAGGACAAGGCTTCCCCTCCAAGCCACTGTGCTGAGGATGCTGAATTTGCCACAGCGTGGAGCTGGAGCGGATGGTGGGTCGCTGCTTCAGCAGCTGGGAGCACAGGGCTGCGTGAAGGGAAGCAGCAGGCAGGAGCAGGAGTTGTGGTTCTGGCTGGCGTTCGCGGTGTGGGATCACCAAGGGAACACGGGTAACAGTGAAAAACGTGTCCTCAGCATCTGCGTGTCCATCAGCAGTGTCACCTGCCCTGCAGAAACAGGCAGCGGGCCCGCAGCTTGGATGCAGTTACTGGTCCCTGTAGGGTGCCGGCACTGGAGCAGCGGCTCGGCTGCGTGCGGACAGGAGCTGCGGCTGCAGGGGCTCAGGGCTCAGCCTCCTAGGACGCCAAGATCCATCAGATCCCTCTCTAATTTCCAAAGCATCTCTTATGTTGAAGGACATTTTCAAAAGACCTCCCTGTAGCTGCTCTTGCCGTAACGCGGGCAGGAAGGTGCCCTCTCCACCCATGGGCACAGCCACAGCCCGTTCGCGGCAGCTGAGCAAAGCAGCAGCCGCTTTCCGGCCCTCAAGGCCCCCAGCCAGTGCAGATCAGGCTGGGGGGTGCTTACAAGTCTGTACATCCCATGGGATCCAGACAAGAGCCCACGGGCAGCCAGCAGGTCCCATCACACTGGCTCCTCCCTGCTTCTGGCTAACACGGTGCTAAACATCCATTAAACACTTAAGTGTTATTAACTTCCCAGTTAATCAATTGCTGTGGCTGGCAGCGATCTGGGATGAGCCAGGGGAGGGGAGGCCAGGGTGGGTGTGAGCAGGGGGGTGCACCTACCCAGGCAGCCCTGCTAGGAGACCACCTTTTGCTCTACAAAGGCACCCAGAACCCCACGGCTGTGCTGAAGGCTGATGTGGCACAGCGGCTGCCGCAAGCACAAGTTATGGGAAAGGGACATTAGGTC
The DNA here is from genome assembly GCF_000699145.1 of Aptenodytes forsteri. Classification (NCBI taxonomy): domain Eukaryota; kingdom Metazoa; phylum Chordata; class Aves; order Sphenisciformes; family Spheniscidae; genus Aptenodytes; species Aptenodytes forsteri. Next base: position 10,603,264 of record NW_008795909.1, read on the forward strand.
TGGGAGCAAAAAACAACAGGCACAGCCCCAAGAGCAAACCAACAGCACCCAGAGGAAAGAAGCGTGCTCGCGCAGCATGGCCCACAGAAGGGGATGGCAGAAAAGATGTCATCGAGTGAGTCAGCAACAGAGACATGAGCTTCTCGGCTCCTTACCTAACCTGGCCAGCCTTTCCGTCCCTCTCTGGAAGAGCCTATAAGGTGAGCGTGGAAGGGCTGACAGAGGACACGCCAGCCCCACCGACCTGGATACAGCTATTCCCAGCAAGGTGTCCTTCTGCAGGGAAGCGGTTCAGGCAAGAGGACTCCTCACCAAGCCTTTCTCAAGGCTCTTCACCCAAAACTGATCTCAGGCATCTTTCCCAAGTAACAGCCGACAACCTCGTGTGCTTCTCACGTCTCCGATTCTCACACCTGCCCCATCTCCCCATGGGGGATGCCCACCGGCCCAGCACAGTGCAAGAGCTGCGTGTGCCACCTCCCCTGAAGGTCTCACATTTGGTTCTAGCAAGCCCACTGCTCACCTGTCCGCCGGCAGCGATGGGCACCGACAGCCTCCCAGCTCCCCTCGGGGTAAGGGATTCAGCACTCTGGGGAAGCGCCTGCAGGGAGCCGCACTCCCAGGGGACAGAGCCGCAGCCAGCGAGGAGGCACCCCAATTTTGGGGGTGGATCGCACTGACGTGCACTTCAGGATGCTCCTGCAAGTGCCGTGCCAACTAGCCAAAGGCACTAGCCTTTCCCAGCCCAGTCGAGGCAGGGTGGCCCCTTGCCACGGGGCATCCATCGCACTCCAGCCACAACCTGCACAATCCAGCAGGTTAAGGAAGGGAGGGACCCCGCTCCCCAAGGAAGGCAGAGGAGGGGCTGCTCCTCTGCCCGCTGTGAGCAAACCCACACATCCAAATTTCCTTTGCAACCCCCCTCCCTCTCACATGCACCATCCCCCTGGGCTGCTTTTCTGGAGGAGCGCTTGGGCTGCAGCTGTGTCCTATTTTTCTGTAGTTGATGACCTCAACTCCTTCCCCGCACTACGGGGACGGCAGTAATGTACATCGCGTCTCGCCAGGGCTCAACTGCAATTCATCATTATTTTATCTGCTGGAATTTAATTGGATCCTATCAAACTCTCCTGATACTCCCTTTTCACTTTAAACACTGCTGCAGGAAAGATAAATGTAGGCACCACTAGGACGGAGAGCATGGCTTTGTTGGCAAACGGTGCTGGGGTTGTGGGCTCCAACCCTGTTTCCCTCTCCATGGCTGGTTAATTAGAGATACATATACTGGAGGTGTGCGGCGCTCAGAACAGGGCATGTGTGTATGATTTATGTTCCTCTATAAATACACCCTACGCCTAGTAAAATACCGTCATCCACACAACAGCACAACTTGACGGTAACGCTTGGCCTCTGATTCTGGATCTCCTTTTGCTCTTTTCACATAAATCTCCTCCTTTCCTCCCCCATCACACACAAGCTTCTTCGCCTGGATTCCTCCTGCCTGAAATTTGGCAGGGTGTTAAGCAAGAACCCGAGACCCTAGGAATATGTCAGAGCAACACTCAGGCTCCACCACAATAAAAAAATACCCAGAAAACGTAAATCTACCAGGTCTTGCCTGCCTTCCCAGCATCCACACCTGGGGCTGGGCATCCCAGCCTCAGCATCTGTGCTGGTACCACTCGCGTACCCACCCCACCAGCCTGGCTTGCTCCGCACCCGCATCACTTTGTCACGGGAATAAGCCACTCCTGGGTGAACATCCCAACCCGAGCCTGGCCAGAGGGGAGCAGCCTCCAGAGCCACAGCCAAAATGGGTGGGCAGGGTGGGCTGCCCGTGCCAGGGGGATCGGCAAGGAAGGAGCCAAAAGGGAGCCAGGGAGGTGACACAGCTGCTCCTCACCACGTGAGGCTTTGGTTAAAAGGAAAGGGAAATAATTGAGGCGTGAGGCTTAATTTAAAGTGCTGAGACGACAAACTCAAATGCTCATGGAAAGGAGATCGGGGTTCTTCCTATTTTTACATTTAAAGGGAAAGAGCAGCTCTGGGGCTATTTCAGCCTTAAGAGGAACATTCTGGAGAGAAAAAGCCAAGCCCTTGGCAGTGAGAAACACCTGTAGTCATTTTGCCAATGCCAGGACTAAATCGGATGAAGTCCAGTGTTACAAGCAGTAGTGTGGATTCGGGACTGTGGTACTTTCCAACAGCAAAACTGTTTACTTTTTGCAGCAATTGGAAGAATGAGCCCCGTTTAGGGATGGCAGATGGAAAAGAATGGGCAAAGGCAGGGATGCTTGGAAAATGAAACACAGTAGCATCATCCGCACACATTAAGAGACGGTTGACCATTTCTCCATCCTCCGCTGCAAGAAGCAAGCCTGGAAATGTCTGCCTCCAGAAGATTTAAAGTAATCAATTAACAAAAAACTAGTTTACTGGCAAATAATTTATTTTCTTAGTTAGGCCTGTCTTTCCTTTTTGCTTCTTTACAATGCATGTGGAAAACCTTTAGGGTTGCTTTCGTTTTGAAGAGCAGAAAGAGACCAAAGTGAGGAGGCAGAAAAGGGTTTTTTCTGCTTGCTTTTTGCCCTGGGATGTGTGGGGAACACTAGGCCTGGTCTCCCTTGAGTTTGCTGAAGATCTATTGGGTGTCTCAAATGATGTTTATAGTCGACACTCAAACCTTAATGAATGGACTGCTGAATATTTAACCAAGATGTCTTTTCTTCAAAGTGCTAACAAGTTATCGGAGTTTGACAAGCACTAAAAATAAACAAAAGACAAAGAGTTTTAAGCGGGCTTGACTTATTATCCCTTCGATTCACCCGCAATTCAGGAAAGCATCCCTAATTCCGCAGAGTAATTAACCTCTTGTTTAGATCCCACTGAACTCCTGGAAACAAAGTGTGCTTAAATACCTTCCCGAGGTGAGGACATCCATTCCTCACTTGCTGGCTGGGAGGATGTCATCCTTTCCCTATTCCTCCACTCACCAGAGTGTCCTCCACACCAGGCAAGACCCGAAATCCTAACCCAAAAAATGAATCGCAATGGAAGAACCAGGCGGGTCACCGGTGGGTGACTGCGCACGAGCCTGAAGTGCTATCAGCCAGCCAGATGGACTGCAAAAAAAGATGGGGAGGAGACAAGCATCACAGAAGTGTGAATCTGAATCCCCCACACCATAAAGCAGCCTGGCTAAATGCCCTCAGACGTTAAGGCAGGTGAGCAGACCCTGAAAGCAAGACAGCTTCTTTTAAGCCAAAACTCTCTTCTTCCTTTTGTGAAGCCACCCTGCTCCTGAAAGCCAAGTCTCCTGTCTGAGACCACAGCCCCACATTGCTGCTGCTGCCCGCTCCCGTGCCCACGCAGCCCGCAACGCCTCCCACGTGCTCTCCGGCCGATTTGCTTTGCTTTGCTTTCCAGGTGTCCCTGGCAATTTTCAGGTCAAACGTCCAACACTGTCAGCCCAGGAGAAGGTGTCAGTCACCTCAGCTCTGTATGGGGACCGTACGGTGGGCAGGCACACCTCAAGCTGTCTCATCCCTTTGGAGAAGAGCTGCAGAGGCCATGCAGCTCGTGACACCAGTGCTGACAGCCACAGCACCCCTTGGGAAACACAGGCAGTGGTTTTTGCTTCCGCCTCTCCCTCCTGCCCTGCAAGTTGAAACTTACTGGGGAGAAACGAGTCCAAATGATTCAGACTCCCGCTCCGAGCCCCACCTCTGTTAGGTAAAGGCTCTGCTCTGGCACAGGCACCTCTCCCCCGACACCCCGCAGGAGCCATCAGGCTGCCGCTGCCGGCACCATGCAGCTGTGCCACTTCTCTGTGGGGAGCATCCTGCAGCACACACCGTCCCAAACTGCTTTTGAATGAACTAAGCCAAACCACATGCTCAAGAATTGGGCAAGAGGGAGCTGCCGGCTCCACCAGCTGCAGGCAGAGGACACCTGGCAGGAGGCTGGGCTGGACGACGGGCTCCGGCCAGGCAAGGGCAGGGCCTCACAAGACTTCCCATGCCCCGGGCAGATGCGGTTTTGGCTCCCGGGTGCTCACACAGCTCTGCGCCCAGCCAGGGTCCCCGCAGGCTGGGCTCTCTCTCTGGGACAAAGAGGCCCCATTTCTTCCATCCTTTGCAACAGAGCAATGGTTCCTCCAGCCACAGGTGCTCTGGCAGTGGGGCCAGGCACAGACACATTGCAGAACAGCCCTCGGACAATCAAGCAGGTACCTGGTGTAACCGGCCTCCTGCCAGGACAAGGGCGGCTCGGCTGACCCCCAAGAAACCTCCCATGTGGCTGCGATGGAGGCAGAGCAGCCAAGCTTGGCTACCAGCAGCAATGAGACCCCAGCAAAGGGACCTGCACCAGGGAGATGTCTCTTTGCACACACGTCCATCACGTTCCCCTCGAAGCACTAACACTGAGACGTGCAGGCGACAGGCAAGACTGGGTCCGGGGACAGATCCACATGGGTGAAGCCCTCATGAGGGTCACTATTAACACCAGGGATAAGCAGCCAAGCCAGGTCTGCTGGGCAGCACTCCACCTGGCTTCTTTTCTTCCCTGAACGCAGCAGCAAGATGACAAACCTTTGCTTAAGCTGCCTTGCTAATGGCTTCTTGCAGCAGAGCCCTGCAGGCACCACTCTGGTCCTGCGCCTCCCTGGAGCCTGCACTTTGTGCCGCTGCCTGCATTCGCCTCCAGGCCAAGCACAGATCCACTGACAACATTTCCAGCCGGCAGCTCAGGACAGGGAGCATTTCTGTTCCTCACAAACCACGTCGTCAAGAAAAAGCCCCAACAGCACAGCATCCCCCCGGCACTGCTGCCCAGGGCAGGAGGCGATGACTCGGGATGCTCCTCCTGCCCAAAGGCTCCACAGCCCCGAGAGTGCAGGAGAAGGGAGGGAGCCAGGGCTCATCTTCAATGGCTTCTAAATGTCACTCATGCCACCAAAGGACAAGGAAGCAGGGATCGGTGCTGGTGTTAGGCTGCAAATGAGCTTTCACAGTGTGAGTGATGGAAAACAAATTTTAAAAGGATTAAATGGGAGGGAGAAGGGAGGAGCCAGCTCCATGCAGACGAGGGCAGGTCGGTGCAGAGCCCAGCGGGGCAGCCGAGGAGCTGAGCAACACCAGCTCACGGAGGGGCTATTAACACCCTGGGTGGGTTTGCTCATGGGCTTGGTGCTCCCTGCAGAGGATTACTGCACAGCAAGGGGCACACACAGAGCTCACCGAGGGGCCGCAAAACACCCTCTCGCTTAGGGATAAGGCAACCAGAGAGCACAGAGCAGGCAGAGCTGCCTGCAGGAGAGAGCTTAAGTGACACAGCTGCAGGAAGCAAGGACAGAGAGGCAGGGAGCGAGGCACCAGCAGGGTTGGGATGGAGAGCAGGCACGCAGGGGGATGAGGTAGCTGCTGGTCAGAGCTGGGGATGGACAGGGGCTGCAGGGGAGGAGGGGAAGCGCTCGTGGGGCTGACAGGCATGGCTGCATGCAGGGGAGTGTGCGCAGCGGGACACGGAGAAGGTATTAGCTCGATCCTGCCTGTAAAGTGGGATGGCTCAGTGTCAGGGGGAAGCAAAAGCAGGCAGAGGGGAGGGGGAGTCAAGGCTCCAGCACATCCGAGCCAGCTGGCTCCGGCCCAGGCAACTTTCTTCAGCTTTCCAAAGCCAATTTCCTTGGAAGTGCTCCTAAAGCCTGGCGCCTCCCCCGGGGCAGCTCTGGCGTTGATCTCATCCGGAACGACCCCGGGCAGCAGCCTCCCCGTGCACCTGGGGGAAGCGGAGGGGAGCCCACCCCGCACCCCACAAGCACCAGAAACCCCTGTTACCTGCCCACGGGAGAGCAAACCCAGCCATGCAACAAGCCGGGAAGGTCCCATGGCAGGGCAGGAACGAGCAGCCCGCAAACGAAGCACACGCCGAGGCGAGCCACACACTCACAGAGGTGTTCTGGCACTGGATGCTGGTGCTGTTGAAGCGCAGGGCGGTGACACGGGTGGTGCTGCCGGGGATGTGGAAGATGCACTCGTAGTTGCGCTGGCCGGACTGCGGCTGGGGCAGGTTCTTGGCCGTCAGGGTGATGGGTTTCACCACGCCCACAGGGATGTAGATCTGGGTGGAGGGCAGGATTTGGGGGCAGTCCTGCAAGGGGAACAAGGGGCAGCCAGTGAGAGGGGAATACCGCACAGCCTCCCCCAGCACCCCTGGGACCCCTCCTTGGCTGGCAGGCTGGGCAACGCGCTGCGAAAATACCACCCTGAGCACACGCTTGAGTAAATCCTTATGTGCAGCCAACCCCAAACCAGCATCTCATGGCTGCTCTGACCAAAGCCCTAAAGACAGAAAAGAGCAGCACAGAGGGATCTGGTGGCAGGGCAGCGAGGTGTTTTCCATAGCTCGTGTTGATCCAGGCGGGAAGTGGGGAGAGGATTCAGCTATAGGACCTGCAACCTAGCACTGTGACAGCAGCACATGTTTGGGCGAAATGACTGGTAACGAGATGGGCTTTCATGCCGTCATTGCAGTCAGTAGGTTTCAGAGTTAACGCCCACTGGGCTGTGCATTGTCAGGCTGCCCTCTCAGCCCTCCTGTTTCCCTTATAGCCTCCATTCCCCTTCCTTCATGAGTGGACAGAAGAGCCTTTTCCCCCTTTGACACTACAACGTGCTTCTGCAGTGCTGCCGAGAATCTGCTCTGCAGTGAATTTTGCTGCTGCTGCTGCTTCTATACGCAGTCAGCTCAAAGCAGCGTCACTCCAACCAGCCTGGCTGCAAGCTGCCCAGAAGACAGCACCTCCAGCCAGGGGATGCTGGTAAGTCCAAGCCGGGAAGGAAGGCAAGGGCAAGAGACTTGGCACCACCCTGCAAGCCCCCCACGCTCCCCAGGGAAGGAGCCGTCGGGAGGGCAAAGCACTCAACTTTTAATAGCCACGGGCTCCCAGCTGCTCCAGGGGAGCCGGTGAGCCCTGTGTGCAAAGCACAGGGGAGCAGGAGGGAGCAAAAATAAATGAGCTCAGGCAGCAAAATAGCTCCGCGGCCCCAGCGGGTGCCACTTCAGCAACAACAGCCTGATGCAATCCCACGCCGGCCTTGCCGATCCTGGCGGAGGTCTTGCACCTACGGCAGCATCTCCTGGAAGCGTCGGCTTGAAATAACATCAAGGGGGAATAATGCGTGCTGAAACGAGCTGCTCCAAAAACAGGAACGACAGCAGCAGCGCCAGGGGTGGACGCAGCCACCCTCCTGCTCTCACAAGGCTGCTGACAGCCACGGCTGTGGGGGCAGCTCTCGCCCCAAGGCCACCAGGAGCCACGCGTGGCCAACACTGCCCAGCTGCCTCCTGCCACCCTGCAGCGAGCCGAGCCGGACCCTGCACAGCACCGGGCTTTATCTCAGCTGGTAGGATTAATCTAACTTTCAAACGATGCAGAGAAATGAACAAGAAATTGATTCATTTAGCAAATATTGACAGAAAACCCCAGCTCCTTTTACTCTCCAAGTTTCCTGTTCTTCGAGAGCCCGTATTCCCCAAAAGCACAATTTTTAAGGGAAGACACTATTTATCTGCAAAACATGCTAAACAAAATGAAAGCAGTGAGGAACAGCAGTGACAGCCCCAACCCGGAGATGGCGACGGGGCTGGAACAGTCTGGGGACCCTCCGTGCTGCTCTGCCACCTCCCTGCTCCGTATCACAGCTGCCCCTCTGCAAAGCGGGGCTGAAGTTGCCTCCCCTTTCAGAATCAGGTCAGGGCTCACAGCAGGGAGACCCCATGTGCCCACGGCCATTTATAATGAGCAGTCCCCGCCGCTGCAAGGCGGCCGGTCTCCACTGGCTCAGGACCAGCTCAGAAGTGCTGATGGATGGAGATGTCCCCACCTGCTTGATCCCCCTCCACATTGCAGGGGGACCCTGCGGGTGGCACACGCCTTCCCTGTGGGGCACACACACGCTCGGCGAGGATTAGCTCCCGGCTCACTCTCCAACACCTCCACCTCCTCATTTTTCCGTAATTATTACTGCCAGCCCAGCCAGGGCAGTGGGTAAGTCCATGCCACCCCAGCTGGGCTCACCACGGATGCTCACAAGACCGGTGCACAAGGAGCACGGCAGGCCCATGCGTCCCTCTCCCTGCGCAGGCAGGCAGGCTCGTTTTGCTGACTCGCAGTTTGAGCCAGAGCCGAGTCCCCCCACGACGTCACATGCTCCACATCTGCCGGCAGAAGTGTGTCATCCAGCAAAAATGTCAGCCTGCGCCCAAACAGGAAGCACCTGGTGCTGGTGGGCGCCCGGGGTGCCCGGAGGGGTGGGGGCACTAGGACAACTCATTTCCCCTACAAGCAATTCCAACCGCTGACAAAACTCACTCTGGCACTGCCTGGCACTTACATCCCTTGGGAACGCTCTGCACAGTCCACGGAGCTCCCCGTCCTGCCGAAAACAGCCCCCCCCCAGCAGAGCCCCAGCTCCCAGGAGCAGGCAGCTACGAAAGGATGGGACGAGCAGAAAAGCAAGACCCTGACACACACATTCCCAAACATCGCACAACTTGGATTTTCTCCATTAAAACCGTTTTTCTAGCTGGATGAGAACATGACAAGGGTGTCCAGGTTTGCTTGGAGAGGTAAGAGCTTTAGAATCACGTTGCAAATGCTGCAGTTTGGGTTCCTCCGGCAGCTCCCAGCTCCAGCTGCAAGGCTGTGCCTTCAATGGAGATGGGGATGAAGGCAGTCTGGGGCTGGCTTTTGGGGGTCCCTCACAAAATCCTCAGCCATTCCCACTGGTGGCGGAATGAAGAAGAAACACAAGCTGAAGCTGCTTAGACTGAACCAACACACTTGGTCCCTGCAGGCCAGGAGCCTTTTACCCTCTGCAGCAGCTCAGCATCAGCAGGCAGCAGGGACTGTCGCAGGAGAGCAGCTTTTTGGGATGGGAGACTCCAACGTCCATCACTGATCACCCTGAGGCCACCACTGGGCACCCGGAGTGGGGAAAATCGAGCAGCAGCCTGTGCCACTTCATCACCCCTTCCCCAGCCCTGCACCCCAGAGCAAGCCACAGAGCAGGGCAATCTCCGGAGCCCAGGGTTCAAAGCCACCGCAGCTGGCGGGCAGGGACATCCTTCCTGCTGCCGCCGTTCCCAGGCACATTTACATGAGTGGTGGCTCCTACCCACGCCCCGTTCCTGCCCTGCCACCCCCAGAAATCCAGATGAACATCCCCGGCACGCCCAAGAGAGAGTGCCGTGGGTCACTCTCTGCGTTTTCCTACAAAACAGCCGCTTTCCCACCCAAAAAACCATGGTGAACCACCCGTGGGAACCATCAGAGATGGAGTTATGCACTGCTGTTAACCCCCGTCCCTGCCTCTCCTGACCAGTGCCCACCACACTTCAACCAACGCAGACAGACCAAATCCTGCTTAAAATAACCCTCCCAGTTAGACACCTTCCCACAGAGGGGATGGGGCTGGACGTCCACCGTTAACTTGTCCAGCAGTGCCATGGGCTGGCACCGAGTCCCCCTCACCCGCCACAATGCCCTGCTGGGGACCGGGACTGGCCAGGGATGGGGACGGGATGTCTCATCCCAGCCCAGACACACAGCCCACAGCAGCGGCTGGTCTGAGGGTGTTTCGCCATCTCCGCCGGGAACTGCTGAGGCCACACCAACGTGCAAACAGGCTGAGCCAGGCGCTCCAAACCTCAAGCCAGGCACCGCTCCAGGTCCCAGTGTGGCCAAAAAGGTCTGCCGGGGGACAGCCTGCCTGTGCTCAGGAGTGACACAAGTTCCCAAGCAGCTGGTCCGTGGGAGAGCTGCATGCGTCCCAAAAACAACACCCCTGGGGGGTACAGCCAGATGCTTCTGGGTTCACATGGCAGGGAAGGGGGAAAAGCCCAGCAGCCTCCCCCCTGCCCTCAGCGAGGGGAACAGGCAGACAAGAGCTGCTGGGCTCCAGTGGTCTGGACACCACATGTCGCATTTGCAGAAGCAACGCCAGGGCTGGCTGGAAGCGTGACCTCAAGAGCAGGCCTCTGGGATGCCTGGGACAGGCCGATTCCTCACCGGATTTCTTCAGGGCACAAGCTGGGAGAAAACAGCTTTTTCTCATCTTTTCGTATGTTACCGAATCCCTCCTCCTGTGGGGCCGCTGGGCTGGGCTTGTTCTGGCTCGTGCATCACATGCTCGAGTACCCGTGAGCACGGTGCAACCCCCTTGCACTCGGATGGTAACTCCAGGGAGGTGAGGGATGGTGCCAGAGCCCGGAGTTTGGCCGTTTGGTGGAAGGGGCAGCGGAAAGCCACTGCTGCACCATCCGAGAGGCATGGAGCACTGGCGGCGGGGCTGCAGCACAGCCCAGGCAGCTGCATGCTTGCTGGCGGTGGAGGGGCAGGAGGGGCTGTTTGACGAGCAGAGTCTTGTTCCTGGCACTCGCCTGTTGCTGTGCAGAAATGGCAAGCGCCAACCCCACCTGCCCATGTGTGGGAGCGATGGTTGGGCTTTTCCAGCTCTCCCAATGCACTTGGCTGAGAGGCAGCTTCGCTCAGCTCCACACCCAGAATAAGGATCACAATGAGAGCCCAGCAAAGCCCTGTTCAGGGACACCACCACCTTCTGCAAGTCCATCTGCTCCTGAAGACCACGGAGGCTCCAAACTGCACCCAAGTATGAGACCCAAGCAGATCTCTCTGCAGGTTGCAAAGCCCAAATGTTCCCCCGTAGACACAGCAGCTCCCCTGGGAAAGGCAGCAGGACCAGGTGCTCCAGTTTTCCACAGGGATGTGGTGGGTTGACCCTGGCTGGATGCCAGGTGCCCACCGACCCGAATCAGCATTTACTGTAGTGCCAGCGGTTGCTGGCCAGACCTCCAGACCCAACCCAAACAGCCAGCGATGCCACCACAGGCTGGGAACGCCGGGACCTCCTGCGAGCACCCTGCCAGTGACAGGTTTCCCCGGTGGGTGGCACGGATGCTGTGCAGGATGAACCCCCACAAAAGAACATGTTTCTTAGCAAAGCATTTGAGACAAAGAAGGTGTGAGGTGCAGTGAAACGGTTTGTTTTACGGATTTCAACCTTCCCCTCTCTGAAAACAAGTTGTTCCGCAATGACAGTTCAAGCTTGCTCCCTTCAAAAAAATCAAAGGAAAACGCTTTAGCGTCTCTGCCTTTGTTTTTCCCTTCATTCAGCCTAAAGTGCTCTTGGCTGCGCCTGGCTTCCCAAGCAGCCTCTCCACAGTGGCAACTCCTCAGCCGACACAGCCCCTCCCCACTGGCACACGGTCCCGGCAGCACTTCCCACTCCTCCCTCACTGCTTCCCAGGCAGCCCCAGCACCCTGGGCAAGGTGGTGGGAAAGGCTTCCAAAACAGTTTGCCCTCTTCTAAACCCTTCCCCTTAGGGCAGGGGGTCGTGACAGGACCGGGACAGGAGAGGGGAGCCGGCTCGTGTCGCCTTACCTCAGAGAGCTTGACGCGTCCCTCCAGGAAGGAGCAGTCGGCAGCGTTATGGGTGCAGATGTGGCGGTACTTGCACCAGTGGCAGGGGAAGGAGCCATTCACGCAGGACAGGCAGCTGCGGAGAAAGAGAAGCAGTCAGCGTTAGGGCAACGGCAAGGCAGGGTCCACCAGGGCACTTCCCGGGATGCTTCTGTGGGACAGCATCCATAGGTGATCCTGTATCTCTGACCCCTCATGCACGGGGCGAGGGCTGTGCACCAGCAGGCTGGGAGGGGAGATGCCTGCACACGCCAGAACCCCCGGGCTTTGCCCACAGCAGGGCGAGGGGAAATGGTCTTTCCGGCACCACAGAGTTTGTGCCCCAGCCAGGCCAGCCACGCTCCCTCCTCCGCTTGGCAAGCTGACCCTGCCTGCCCTGCTCCTGGGGTGGGGCCAAGCTCCAGACTTTGGGAGCTTTATTTGGGTTCGCTGAAAGGCGATTTTAGCAAGAGGTGGCAGAACAAGGGCTCTGCACCGCGGGGAAACAGGGGAGAAAGGGCCAGATTAATGCACGCTCATTGAGAAGAAAATTATAACTGGTGAAAGGTTGGGTCAGATTAACATTTCGGGACTGTAGCGCTTTTCAGCCGCTCACAATAGGTTGTGTGTGACCCCCTCCCTCGGCCCCCCTCGTCCTCAGCCCTCCACAGCCGCGCGTGCGTGTGTGCGTGTGCTTCCACCCCCTCCCTCCAGCCTGCAACATTTCCGTCTCTCTCCCCAGCCTCCTCTCCAGGCTCTTTGTGCAGTGGGATCGCGCGTGCCCCCCTCTCCCCACCTCTCCTGGGGGATGCCGGGGGCACCCGGGGATGCCCGGAGCCCCATGCCCTGCTCTGCAACCCTCTTCCCGAAGAAACAAGCCGCAGGGACCTGGTGCCTCTTCCCCACACAGGAACGGACATACAGTCCCCCCCTTGTGCAACCATCCACACGAGCAGCACCCCAACAGCCTGTCCCCTTGCTAACCTCCTGCAAAAGCACACCCTCCCAGCACCATGAGGCATCCCTGTTTGCAAGCATAGGGGATCCCACGGAGCCCCCCGGCCAGAGGGCAGCTTTCAGCGCCCTCACCCTCTGGGTATGGAGGGGGCTGAGCCCTCCCTGCCACGCTGTCCCAGGGCAGCAGCGAGGTCCCACATTAATGCAGCAAGCCTTCACGGGGCAGGTATGCACCAGGCACGTCCCCTGCAGCCCAAGCTGCCCTCCTGAGGAGGAGACAGGAGAGCTGCTGAAGCATAAGCTCAAAGGCAAGAAAAAGAATCAGACTGGTTTAAAA
>NW_008795909.1:10617027-10636612 GCF_000699145.1 Aptenodytes forsteri
GGGAAGAGGGGGGGGGGGAAGAGGAGAAAAGAGGGGAAAAAAAAAGCAGCACCACCATTTTTCTCCCTAGAAGGCTCATACCTGCTCTCACTGATCTGAGCATGAACAGGATCAGGCCCAAAGCAATTATATTTAAACAAAGGCAAGATCTTCTCCTGAACTCAGCTCTGGCAGGAGACAGGCAGCCCTGCCCAGCCTGATCCCACTCCTAAATCACATGCTACCTCTCTGCCTCTATCCCCCAGGAAACAATGGGGAAAACACAGCATCACCGTGTGAGGTGGCAGAAGGAAAGCCTTCCTGGAGAGAGGGATCCTCGGGTGGCAGGGCCCGGCATACCGCATCCCTCGCCCTCCAGCAGACTTGTCACTTTGGAGGTGTGGGGACGGCACACAAGGGAGCCACAGCAGCGGGCTGCTCAAGGTGCAAATGCACACCTAGGGCTTCGCAGGACCACTGCTCCCTGCCCGCTCTGGGGTTTCACACACCATTACACATACAGCAAGAGCTTCCCAAATCCATGCGCACACTCTAAGGAAATATTTAATTAAGCTGCTTGCAAAGGGGACTGGAAGTCATTTCCATGTTTCGCTCACATTTTCACTTCCAAATGAACAGCCCTTTTAGCTTTACCCACAAATATGCTAATTGAGATGCTCCTTATGCAAATATATGCAATTTTATTTCAGCTGCAGAGATTCAACTTAAAAGCAGAGCCGTAGCTTCCTATCTCTGGTTGCTTTGATGGAGGGAGGTGCAGAGGGTGGGGGGAGCGGGGGACACAAACAAAGCCAAAGGACTGCTCCTGCGCTCCCGATAAGGGCTCAAGCAGCGACCGGTGGGCAGGCAAATCCAAGATGCGGAGGCAGCGGAGCAGGGAAAGCAGGGGTTAATCCTCATGGAAGTTAGAGCAACCAGAGAGAGGTCATTTAAGAGAGGAGCATGGTCCAAGCAGTTGCAAGCCACGCGCTGGGGCATAACCACCGACCCCCCCATGAAATCAGCCCTCCACAAAGGAGAGATTTTCCAGCCACCAAGTCTTTCAGGGTCTGCAGAAAGACTCCCCAGTCCCCTCTCCACCACCTCACGAGGCATCTCAAAGCAGTCGGGTGAAGTACCCGGCACAGCCCTGCCCCGGGCACCCTGGCCCCCGGAGCTGCAGCTCCACTCTGCAGTTCTGCAGGGTCAAAGCCAAATCTTGGCTATTTCGGGACCCTCCTCACCTGAGGGTCTCCTTCGCCATTTAACTACTGCAGGTCCCAGCTGGTCTCCTGGTCTCCACTTGCCAAAGGACCTAAAGCATCTCAGGTTATCCTCCACATACGCCCCGAGGTCATGGTTCTGCCCCTCCTACTTCAGCCCTCCCAGCTGCTGCTAACTTAACCCAGCCATTTCTAAAGCCCCATCCTTGGAGATGGTTTTCACACTCTCCCTTCTGCCGAGGTTCTTAATCTGCCATAAGGACATCAAACGCCGCCGTAAGAGCACTCACCGCCACACGTCTCGCTCCAACAGCATCTCTGCTGCATTTAGAGCCTGTCTGGGTCAGCACCCCCTGGCTGGCCAAAGACTCTGTAAAGTGGTGAGCAAGTCGGCGCCTGGGTGCCAGTAACACGGTGAAACACCATTTCCAGCCTGCCTTGGTCCTGCCGGCCTTGGCATGTCCGTTTGACCACCCCAGCTCCCTGCAAGGCTGCCCAAAACCCAGGGCAGGACCTGAGGCAGGGCTCCCTGGCTGCACATCAGGCTGGGCGGCATGGCCAGGGCCATATCCCCGGTGCATCCGTGTTTCGCTGCTGTCTTTTCCCGGCACAGGAGCAGGTTGCTCATCCTTGGATGGTTTTCACACTCTCCCTTCTGCCGAGGTTCTTAATCTACCATAAGGACATCAAACGCCCCCGTAAGAGCACTCACCGCCACACGTCTCGCTCCAACAGCATCTCTGCTGCATTTAGAGCCTGTCTGGGTCAGCACCCCCTGGCTGGCCAAAGACTCTGTAAAGTGGCGAGCAAGTCAGCGCCTGGGTGCCAGTAACACGGTGAAACACCATTTCCAGCCTGCCTTGGTCCTGCCGGCCTCGGCATGTCCGTTTGACCACCCCAGCTCCCTGCAAGGCTGCCCAAAACCCAGCCAACAGCATCTCTGCTGCATTTAGAGCCTGTCTGGGTCAGCACCCCCTGGCTGGCCAAAGACTCTGTAAAGTGGCGAGCAAGTCAGCGCCTGGGTGCCAGTAACACGGTGAAACACCATTTCCAGCCTGCCTTGGTCCTGCCGGCCTCGGCATGTCCGTTTGACCACCCCAGCTCCCTGCAAGGCTGCCCAAAACCCAGGGCAGGACCTGAGGCAGGGCTCCCTGGCTGCACATCAGGCTGGGCGGCATGGCCAGGGCCATATCCCCGGTGCATCCGTGTTTCGCTGCTGTCTTTTCCCGGCACAGGAGCAGGTTGCTCGGCAGCATGATGCCATCTGTGCCGTCTCTCTCCTTCCCACGGTCAGGCACTCTTCCCTCATCACTTCTTGCCTAAGAGGCTTTCATCACTCCTGATAATTAGAGGGAGGTTCTCCTTCATGTGTTTAAGTTCCCCCCTCCCCGAAGCGTGCCGGGAGTGTGAGAAGCCCAGCCAGGCAGAAAACCGAGGCTGGGGGTGCAGCGTAGACACGGACTCACGGCTTGCTCCCAATCCACCTCCTCCCGAGCCCTGACAGGGACCAGGCAGAGAAGCCCAGGCTGGGCAGGGGGAAGGGGGTCAGACCTGCCGGCAGTGCCGCCTTCCCTCCCAACGTCCTCGTGCAAGAGGAGCGGCACCAACCTCAGACCCGCATTTCAGGATCACTCTGTGCAAAAAGTGCCCCATCCCAAAACAAGTCCAGGCTTGCTGCCTGCCTGCAACCTCCTCCAGAAAAAGCAGGCAGCCCTGCAGGCAGCAGGGCAGCTCTGCCCACCTCTGAATAACCCAGGGGCAAAGCCGGAGCTTCCCCACAGCCTCCACGCTTGCCCCCGACTCACTACACAGCTGGGTCAAGACCTCCCGACGCTGCTCCCCTCCACTTTCCAAACCAATCCCAAACTTGCGGAGGCCATGCTAGGGAAACACCTGACATGGCTGCAGAAAAGCAGTGGTGCGGAAAGGGCGGCAGGACAGTGAAGGAGCATCTCAGAGCTGGGCGCATCTCTAGGGTGGGTGCAGGGCCACAAGCATCGCTGCAGGGGTGGCTTCGGAGACCAGCTCCTCGCTGGGTGCGTGGGCAGCTCTGAAGGCACCTCCGGCTGCCACAGCGAGGTCGCAGCTGTCTCCACACCTGATCCGAAGCAATGCTGCAGCTGATGGGAAGCCAGCAGCGCCGGATCCAGGCTCCTTGCTCACTCTCCTTCCCGCGCTCCCAGCCCCAGGCGTGCCACGCACCGGGGATGAGCCTGCTCCCTTCTCTGATCCCCGGCCCAAAGGAGTCCAGAGCTCTTCAGCACACCAAGTGTGGAAGGCAGAAAACAAAACCAGCGTCCACAGGGGTGAGATAAGCCTGAGCAGCAAACACAAGAGGGACAGGGGGTGCGAGCGTTGCACACACCCGTGCACGCACACACACACACTGAGGCTATTTCCATGGAGCAGCGCGTTCCTGGAGGAAGGACATGGAGCGAAGGGCTGGGAGGAGGGACGATGGCAAGTTCAACAGCACCAAGAGCAGAGCAGGGGAGGTCCATTGAGAAGGGAAATTATAACACGGTGCTGACGGAAACAGCATCTGCGCACGCACAGCACAGCCCGCCTACGAGCCCTCCGACTGCTCCTCAGACCTCCTCTTGGCAAGAAGGATGCATCCTTAGCGAATACTCAGCTCCGGCATAGCCTGCATCTGGAGCAGCAGCTGTCAGGGGTGAGGGGCTGAACTGCAATGCTTTGGGCTTTATATCCATCTCTCTGCCCCAGGGAGGGGGAGAATCCTGAAGAGCAGCGGGAACAGAGGGTCAGTGCCCCCCAAGCCCCTACATGGACCTACAGGCAGCCCTGCCCTTCCCAACTGGTGCCCAGACCCAAAGCCAGGAGAGCCACAGGGTGGGAGATCAGCTCTCGCCTCCCTCCATCCCTACCCATCTCAATCTGTGGTGCTCAGTTGCCGGCTGAGGTTAAACCACAGCAATCTGTTTCTGCCTTTCCTTTCATGCCAGACCAATGCTTTTCCGTCCCTGCTGGTTTTTGCCAAGGGCCTTACTCTCAGGGTAGGGGGTTGGGCACGCAGACCCACTGCAGGGTGGTCCAGGGCATCCACCATCACGCTGGCTGGAGGATGCAGAATCAGGCCCTGATTTTTAAAGTGGCCAGAAACATGTAATTCACTTGAAACACCTTCAGACGCCTCCCCTCACTGAAACACAACACCAGGCTGCACCAGCCCTCCTCCTTCACAATAAACATGACATAAACCAGGTTATCCCAAGTGGTCTCTGGGGCCATCCTATGGGATTTTCCACCTGCCCCAGCCCAGGAGTACGCAGGGATCTGTTACCGCCTCGCAGCTCAGCCATGCTAACTCAGATACACTCACCCTACTGCTTGCAGCCATCTGTCCGTGTCTTTGAAAAGAAAGCATCTGGAAGCATCGGGAAACAAGCAGCACTGGGCCAGCGAAGAAGCAGCCACACTGTGTGCAGGCAACCCAGAGGTGCAGGCAACCCGGGACATGGCCAGCCAGAAGGGCTGCAGCGAGCAGCCCAGCGGCACAAGGGCTGGCATTGTCCCACGGGTGCCACCGGGTGCCTCAGCCACCAGAGCAGCCAAGCCCTGCTCCCAGTCCCTGGGGCCATGGATTAAAATTCCATTTACTTAATGGAGGCTTACAGGGAAAGCTTTACCTGTGGCTCAGGCGATGGCAGAGTCACATCTCTCTGGCCAGGAGGAGCTAGAGCCACTTGGCATGTCTGCCCCTTGCTCCAGCCTCAGAGAAATTCAACACCCCACCACTGATGGGACCGGGATGTCACAACTGTCACTGCAGCAAGGCACAACCACGAGGCTGGTACCATCATGACCACCTCCCAGATAGGAGACACAGCGCGGGCATGCACCAGCACAGGTTTCCAGGCTGCTCGGATCCCCTCTCAGCATCAGACCTGCTGACCTGTGATTTTCCCCCTCTCCAAAAAGCCAAACCACAACAGGAGTTACGGACCATTTTCCAGAGGAGAAACCCAAAGAGCAAACATGAATATAGTGGGAAGAAATACATCTTGGTATTGCCTGGAATTGCTCACTGGCTTGCCGGGAGGATTCCCTGCTCGCCCACATCACCAGCAAGCGCACGCTCTGCCGGAGGCAGCCAGGGAGCCTGGTGTTACGTCTTTATCTTGAAAGGGGACTCATTTCCCCACGAATGCTTTGAAGAGGGAGTTTAACGCTGACAAAGACGACCTCAACATCTGCCTGCGCACGCGCTGGACACAGGCTGATTCATTAGACGATCAAAGGCGCCGAGTGGTCTTTAAATGCCTGTGCTTGATCGATGTCCCATAGGAAACCCCCAAGGGAACCACCCCGGTCCCTGCCACAGGGTTTTACATCCCGTCCTCCACCGCAGGAACCACAGCCTGTCCCCAGGAGCTGAGCATGCATGGGCAACCCTGTTCTGGCCCCATGGGCTGGCAGTGACCCTCAGCCACCCACATGCCCCTCTGCAAGGGACCCATTTTTCTGCATCGACCTCCAGGTTTCCACTCCCCCATTCAATGCATCTCTCACAGCTCAGCCAGAAACATCCCCTGGCTGATGCACAAACCTTCATGAGCAAGATGCCCAAAAGATGCCACTGCCTGGAAACGCCTGCCTGAGCCCCACAGGAGCCCCAAGGTCGCCGGGTGCGGTACACCAAGCTGGGACCCCTAGCAGCTCGCCAGGTGACCCTGCTGGAGCATGGAATGGAGCCCCAGAGAGGGTGCAAGTCCCAGACCAGGGGTCCCAGGGACCCCGCACAGAGAAGTACCCCGGGAGCCAGCAATGCTGGTCTGCGATGGGGACAGTTCCATCGCACCAGGTGACACTATAAAGCCCTGCAGTAACAGACGGGACAGCAACAGGGCTCTACCCGGAAGGCATCCCCTCGGCCTTGACCATCACAAGCCAAAAATACAGGCAGCACAACCTCCTCTGTACCTCTCCTTCCCTGTAGAAGGGGTTAGATATATCTTCCCTTTTGCAACCTCTCCCTGGACCAGGATGGTTCTGGCACTCCTTGAAAACACACAGGAAGAAGAGTTTTGTAGTGTGGTGAGAAACAAGAGAGCCAGAATGCTCGCACAGCAGCAGGATCAGCCCCACAGCCTGCAAAAGGGCTTTAGCGGCACGATTTGCTGATGCCTTTCCAGGCATCTGCTGAAAATAAGAAGGGTCAGACTCTGTACACGGTGGAGCTGTGTTGGCTTCCCTGGAGCTACCCCAACTTACATGAGCAAAGAGCTGCCTTACAATCCTCCAACCTCTCCATAGCCATCTGAAAAATCTCACCTAAACATTTCATCCTCAGCTGAGAAATGATTCGACACACAGGCCTCTGGCTCCCAACCTAAGCAAAGCCGCCCAAATATAAAAAGAAAACATAATGCATGGTGATCAGAGATCTCCACAGGAAAAACATTAGGCTCGTGAAAAAGCATATTGCTCCTAATACAGAATCTATCAGGCTGACGTATAGATTTTCCTCCACAAAATATGAAACCTGGATCTGAAAGACTATTAACTCCGAAGAGATCCATTAAAGACGCCTGTCTGCAAATGGTATTTAAAAGTATTGCATCATCCTAGGTACTGTCGTGCTCTTTGGCTATGACTCGACTGCAGGTCGCATAGTTAAAACTGCCTCCAAATCCTAAAATTCTTGACGTAAAGAAAATAATAATAACGTTCACCAGCCTAGAACATGGACTTTTCTATCAGCTCCAACCGGAGTGCATAAATATTAATGCATCCATAATTAGCCTTTTTAAATAATGCATCCAAAATTAAACATCAACGCAGTAATAAATCAGTCAGGGCTCTTTGTTATAGGTTTGTTTGGGGGGGGGCTGGGGTTTTATTTTTCCCCCTCCTGTGTCAGGCACATAAAGTAAAATGCCAATTCCCTCACCACCTCTTCCTGCTGGACCAAAATGCTGGAGCCCCGATTGGACCAAATCCGATGTCATTTGTACTTAAAAGTCTTTCTTTCATTTAGAAAAATAAAAGTCACATCTGCTTTTTGATTTGCAAAATAATGACATGCAGCCAGCCCGAGCCAAAGCTGAGCTCATGTTATTGAAACCACACGATGTGAAGGGAGACAAAGCTCATCTCAAAAGTCAAGGTGAGGGAGAAAGTCAAGTTTGCAAACTCTCCTCCCTCGCCGGCACAGCGCTCCCAGGAGCCGAGACCCGCTCCCTGTGCAAAGAGCGGGCAGGGCAGGGCAGAAATCCCTGTGATGCACAAGGTTTGCAGGGGCTCTCCTCTGATGCATCCCCCTCAGAGCTCACTGCAGGTACCCAGCCAGGGCACCCGCATCACACCTGCTTTTCCCTGACCAGAGAGGAAAACCCAGCTCGTTTGCCGAACAGGCTTTGGAGGAGCCATCTGCAGCAGAACCCCCACAACCAGCCTAGATACTTTGCAAACAGCCGTCCAAGAGATCACTCTGCATTTGCTTATCTATAATTACTGATCAGCCAGAGCGCCACCATCCTCCCTCGCCGGCACAGCGCTCCCAGGAGCCGAGACCCGCTCCCTGTGCAAAGAGCGGGCAGGGCAGGGCAGAAATCCCTGTGATGCACAAGGTTTGCAGGGGCTCTCCTCTGATGCATCCCCCTCAGAGCTCACTGCAGGTACCCAGCCAGGGCACCCGCATCACACCTGCTTTTCCCTGACCAGAGAGGAAAACCCAGCTCGTTTGCCGAACAGGCTTTGGAGGAGCCATCTGCAGCAGAACCCCCACAACCAAGCCTAGATATTTGCAAACAGCCGTCCAAGAGATCACTCTGCATTTGCTTATCTATAATTACTGATCAGCCAGAGCGCCACCATCCATGGGAAGTTTCTGGCAGGGTAATGAAATCGCTCGCATTCTTGAGCTCCAAATTCTTTGCCCAAACACACCCCAGCATCTTTTCCAACGTTCCAGCAGAGCCACCTCCCCACCACTCAAGCTCACCATCCGCAGCTCCTCATCAGGAGCTCGCTGTTAGAGCCTTTAAGACACCCTGCTTAGACAGCACATCAATAATCCACACCTCCTCTATTTCATCACGTGCATATCTCAAACTGCCTAAAAACCCCTACGTGGAGTAGATGTCAAGGTAGCCTGACAAGAAAGCAAATTCACAATTACTTCCAGTTAGGAAATCATTGGGTAAACACCTCAGGACATCCAGCATGTTCCATCCCATGTTGCTGTAACTTTCCAGCTTGCTCTCCAGCAAGCCTAGGAAGCAGGTACCTTTGCAGGAAAACACAGGCTTCTCCTTTTGCATCACCAAGTCACTCCTATTAACTGTTTCCAGGAATAACAAGACGCTTGGCATTTTCGGTCACATGGATTGCTACAGTCTGCAATGCAGTAAACTCGCTTTTTCTTCCAAAGCTTTGCCAAACCCACAGCCCTGTTTTTAAGTGAGGTTCTACCCTGATGCTACATGTTCCCACACCCCCAAACCAACTGTGGGTGCTCTGGTCACCATCCCAGTTTACAAGGGCAAAAGGAGGAGGTTTCTCACTGCAAACACCACTATACTCAACTGCCCTTTCCTCTTGCAACATCAGCACCCACAAAGCTGAGATCTCTCTCCTAGTCTCACATTGCCCCACCAATCTGTTCCGGGAGCACTCTTGAGAAGCCCAGGCCACTTACGACTGATGGACGCTGCAGTTGTAGAAAACAAAATCCACTGAGGCAAACTTCTTCCCCGTCTCTTTAGATTTCAGGTAGAGCTTCACCACTCGCTTGTCCCCTGGGAGAGACCCAGGCAGAAAAAGGCATCAGAAAGGACACAGTGCACAGCCCAGCATTCAGCCCCAGGCTTGTGATGGGTTGGAGGGAGCTGGGCATCACCACTCAGCCCAACTAACTTAACAAAATCTCCCAAATCTAGCAATAAAAGGAGGGGGTTCACCCACCCCCACTCAGCCACCAAACAGGCCAGCAGAGTCCAAGCACAGCTCTGAGCCCCTACAGCTAACTGCAACCTGCTGGCACGGAGGCAGGTGCCTTGGATTGTACTGGTGGTACTGAAGGGGAGCTTAACAGTTCTGGGGTCAGCAGAATGTTCTAGAGCCCATGGCCACCTACAAGACATCTGCCCAGGAATGGTCCATAGGTGGGAATGAGGCCAGGGTGCCCAGGACTGGTGCACAGACCACTACAGTATCAGCAAGTAACTGTGCCCATGGCTTCAAGGAGAGCAAGGACCAGTTCCCCATAAGCAGCAATGTCCCTCTCCTCCCACACCCTGAGAACCCCAAGAACAAAAATTTCTTGGGGGCCGGGGATCGCTGTCACAGGAGGACTGTCCTCCTCCACATCTGGCTGTGGGGCAACAAGGGGGAAAAGGTTTGTCTCGGGCTTTCTTCCCACCCCAGGGCACAAGCTCACCACGGCCCCTGGTGATGGGGATGACGTCCTTGGCAGAGGGAGAGCTGCAGTAGATCTTCCCGTCTTCAATGCGGCTCTCGGACTCAGTGAAGTCTTCGAAGGAGCAGTTGACTCCTGCTGAGAGGTCTGGGACGTTCCAGGCCTGCAGGACCAGCTGGGGAGAAAAGGCAAGAGCATCAACACAGATAACTAGCGAAAAAGACTCCTCCGTGTCTGCTATGTAAAAGTCCAGCCAACAGAAAAGACCAGGGGTACGATCCCTCCTCCACCACCCACATGTGGTGGGGAGACCTGCTCTGGGCTTTTGCAGGCAAGTCCCATCCACAGACCTCCCCGCTCAGGCAAGGAGTGAGGGTTTAAATGGGTTAAAAGACAGAATGACTGAGAGACTCCCGTCCTCTGCCCTCGCCGTACCACAAGCCATTATACCTCACCTCTACAGAGACCAAGCACAGCATCGGGCTAAAGAGTATTTCACGGACAGGCATCCGCTCCGGCAGAGCCGAGGAGGGGAGGAATCCACCTCTTCCTTCGCAAAGTCATTCCCGGGGTCAGCAGTTCTCACTTTACAAAACGCTTGCCTTATTTCTAATTTGAATTTTTCGCAGCTTCTAGCCATTAGTTCTTGTTATGCCTTTACTTGATAGATTAAAAAGCCCTTTAGTCCCTGATATTTGCTCCTTGTAAAGGCACTTATACTCTGTAATCAAGTCACCTCTTAATCTTCTTTTTGATAAGCTAAGCAGATTGAGCTCTGGAAGTCTCTCACTGCAAGGCATTTTCTCCAGCCTTCAACTCACTTACATGATGTTTACAGGAGGTTTTCAGCCTCCCCCTTTAAAAGCTGGACTCCCACCCGAGCACAGCATTCCCGTGTTGACCACACCAGACCTCCGTGCAGCACCCTGCCATCGCTCAAGGAGATAACCACCTGAGAGGTGAAAACGGCACCCCAGCTCCTAGCTTTGCCTGAGGAGCCCTGCAGCGAGAGCTCAGCCCCAGCACTGCTTTCCAGGACACCAGGCAAATGCCTGTCTTCTCCCTGTCGAACTTCAGACTTGGCAGTATCAAACCCCGCTTTGTCTGCTAAACCAGCCCCACTCAGACCCAACCGCTCTGCAGGGGAATCTCACCCTGTACAACCCCCCCACCTCAGCATCCTCTGCAGGTCGCGTCTCCAGCCATCTCGCATTTATCTCCACGTTACCAATGAACGTTAGCCCCTGCAGAAGCGCTTTCCAAACCGTTTCCATCCGGTGACAATTCCCCTCTGACGAGGACTTTTTGAGATCTGTCACAGAGCCAGTTCTTAATCCACTTAAGACATGCTTTATCAATATTGTATAATGCTAATTTTTAATCAGAACGTTGTGTTGTACCAAGTCAAACGCCTTGTAGAAGCCTGAAAACATCACATCCCATCTTCTAATTCAAGTCATAATTTCATCAAAGAACAAAATGTGGTTTGTTTGACATAAAACCATGTTGACTGGCATTAATTATATTCCCATCCTTAATTCTTTATCAGTTGTATCCTGCACCCGTTTTTTTGCTTTAGTTTTTCTAAACCTGACATCAAACTAAGCGGTCTCTGACCATTTGGTCCTTTCTGCATCTGGGCAAAAAGAAGAGCATCTTTTCTGTTTCCTGGGCTATTCTCAACATTCACTTATTTATTACAAAGTCATATTATTACAAATATCCACAGGCCACGGAGCTCCTCAACCAACTTTTTTAGGACTCCTGAGTGCCAGATATCCAGACGTGGTAGTTTTCAAAACTTTATTGCTACTATATGCTGTTTCGTATTCTCTTCATGGTGCTAATGGCCTGGAAAATACTTCGGGAAAGTCCATCATCCTTTCTGTCTGCCCAGAGAGAGCAGCGGGTTGTGCATAGAAGTCTCATCCCAAAACATCTATTGCAGGCCAGGGTCGGAGACAGGCTATTGAGCTAGATGGATCGCTGGCCTGCAAACAGCAACTCTGATGCTGTTGTTTGTATTATGGAGAAATATTTATTGCTCGCTTGTGTCTTTTCTGAATAATCATCAACTGGTTTATTATCTCCATCAATAGGCCAGCCCTCATCAATGCCCTGCACTTTGCTATGTTTTATTTGTCTCGAACCTCTCTTCCCCTTTCTCTTTATTTGTCATATACTCATTACTTATATTTAATTGCCGCTTCCCCAGCCGTTGCCTCCAGAGGGTCAGGAGGTGGCTGGGGGCGGTCTGCGGGCAGCAGAGGTGGCTTACCGGGACCTCCGACATGGTGACCGAGATGTTCTTCGGCTGGACAGTGAGCTGGACGCACTGCCGCAGGTCGGAGGCGAAGCGCTGGGGCTCGTCCGCCCGCTCGCACCGGTCCTTGCGCGAGCATCTGGAGGGGGATGAAACCGCCACGGTGAGGAGGAGAATCCCCCGAGGTCCTGCGTGGCTCTGGGCTGACACCACGGCAAACAGACCCTTTGGCACGGAGGTGATGCCCAGCTAGGGACCTTGGGTGCCCGAGGCCTGTACGGGAGCTCTGCTTTCCCCTGGTGACAGCACTGGGGACTTCTGGGAAGTTTTCATATTCAGTTTTTCTTATCGGCACAAGGATGCCGAACCTGGGAGCCCATGGGCAGGATTAGCAGGCCCTGCCGGCATCTTCACCGTGCATGGGTGTTCACAAGCACAGCCTGGGCACTGCAGGAAGGGATGACGGATCCCTTGGACCGCTCCATCCCCCTGCATTTCGGGGCCAAAGTCGGGGAGAGTTGTCCCCAAGGAGACCAAGCAGTGGGGATGGACACAGTTTGCCAACCGTGGTTCGCTGGCGTGGCTTCAGGGACGATCCTGCGGTACTTACATGTTGTGGAGGACGCACCAGCCGCAGTGGGGGTCCCGGGAGCCCAGGCACAGCTCACAGCTCTCGTACTGCTCGCAGCTCTCCACCGGCACCCGTGTCACCTGTGGGAAACAGGCAGGGAGTGCAGGAGGACGGACTGCGTGTCTCCCTGCTGTGCCCACACCTAGACCCCGCAGAGACAGACCCAGCACAGACTCACCCTGGCCCATTAGAGAGGAGGCAGCAGCAGGGAGCAGGCTGAGCCCCCCGCCATCGCCTGCTCTTCTCCCGGGCCCGGGCAGCACATTTGCAGGCCACACCTCCACCCCAGGGAGGCTTTTACCCCAACCGAGCTCCTTCCACCATTGCACCTTCGCAGGGTTGTGGGACCAGGCTGTGCCAGCTCAGCACCACACTGGCTCCCAGCACCAGCCAGGCACCCCGCAGCTGCTGCAGCCCTGCTCCGAAAGGGTTACCGGTCCTTTATTAATTGCTCCTCCAGATTTGATTAAAATCCCCTCATTCGTCGAGCCCTTCGAGCTCTGTTACAACTGTTCATTTAATTACTTTCCACCAGCACTCTGATAACACCGAGCCGTAGTAGGGAAGAGAGTGGGTTTTATTAAGGAGAGGGAAGGAGAGGGGAGGAGAAGGGGGGGGACGAGGAGGGGGTGCAGGAAGCAGGGAGCTGCCTGCTCACCCGCCACGAGGAGCCATCAGCACCAGGCAGCTGCCCGTGCCTGCTGCGCCTGTGCCTCAGTTTCCTCACTGCTCCCACAGGGCAGGACTCACTCATTAATTAAAATTTGCAAACTTCTCTATCGAAGGCTAAATCCAGGGTGCCCTCTCTCCTCCCAGCTCAGCAGAGGATGGGCTCAGCATGATGCCTTCAGGGCTGGGGAAAGGCTGGCCAACCAGTACCCTCCTGTCTGCATACCAATGAGGATACCTGTAGCGTTCCCATTTGTTTGTCCCTGACATCACTTCAGACAGGCGGTGGCGAGGGGGTCGGCAGCGGGTCCCCCCCAGGCAGACCCCGCACAGGCGCATGCCAATCCTAGCAATGACGGTGGCCCTTGGGGGAGATCCCCAGTCCAGCTCAGTGTAGCCGCCTCCTGCATCCACGTCTCCAACACCTCCTCTGCAGAGGGGAGGCTTAGCTGAGCCAGGCCAAGGAAGAAACACAGCCAAGGGACAGAAACACAGCCAGGACAGCTGCACAGGAGCCCAAAAACAGTTTCTGCCCCTCCTGGAAAGCTGCGGGTTTCCTGCAGCAGAGCAGAAACCAGAGACAGGCGCTGGGAGGAGGAGGGAAAGGGCTCTACTTTCCCCATGGGGCTGTCTAGACAAACCCACGGCCCTACTCCAGCATCCTTCCCCCTCCCAAGCCCTCAGGCTGGCGGCCAGGAGACCTGTTACATGCCAAGCTCAGCCATGGTCCCACCCGCACACACCTCTCCCGGGCAGAGCAGTGGAGATGCTGTGAGACACAGGGACGCCACGTCCCAGCACGGCTGCCCTGCATCACCCCACCAGGCACAGTACACATCCCTGCTGATGCTGGATCCAAAAAGTGCCACTGCCGTGGCACGAACCTGCTTCACCTGCTCCAATGCAGCCCATGGATGGATGAACTCACACCATCAAGCTCTCTGGCAGGTTGGGGATCACACAAACACTTGCAAAGCCAACCAAAACTTCTTGTCGTGAGCCCCGACCGCGCTGCCAGGATGGCAGTGCCAGATCCAGATTGCATCTGTACCTCCGGTTGGCTCAGCAGGAGCAGAGGCAGGGACCGAGGTGTGCATGCTGGGGTCTGGGGGCACACCATCCCCTCCACCCCAAGGTGCAAAAGCAGCCACTCCAGAGGAGAAAAAGCCGTTCAGAGCAAGGAGCTTCTGCTAACCTGCAAAAACCCTGCTCGGGAGGGGATGGCCGGAGCAAGGAGGAGGTTTATGGCCAGCTCCCTGCAGCAAGGAAGGGTCAGGCAGCCCTCAGCTCCTGGGGACCACTGGGATTTCAAGCAGCTGCTACTAACAATTAATGCCTGGGGCATGGCCCCAGCGAAGAGAGGAGCAGCAGGGCCACAGTCAGTGCCTTGGGGCAGTGTTTTTGCAGAGAGGAGCTGCCCCCGTGCCCTGGGACAGGAGTCTCCAGGCAGCCCTGACCCCAGGAAGCAAAGGGCAGACCCCGCCAGGGAGCTGCCCGAAAGGTTTCCCAGCACACGGGACTGCAGGCTGGGGTGGCAATGTGGGCTTCCAAGCCAGGAGAGCAGAGGGGCTGCCGTCCCCTCCCCTTACCTGTTTCTCGGTCATGGCGTAGATGTGCTGGCGGTCAGGACTCAGCACCAGGTCTCGCAGGATGGAGCTGCCCTCATGGGCCACGACATTCTCGTACTGCAGCACTTGGTGCTTCCTCTCGGCCGGCAAGTCCACCAGGATCTGCGGGGAGAGCAAGGCGAGGTGAGCATGGTCCCACATGCACCACAGCCCCCACCCAGGGAGTGGGATGGGGAATGTGCCCCGTTAGGGATGCTGTCCCTCCGTCCCAGACCAGCATGGCCACACCATGGTCACTGCAGCACAGCAAAGTAGCAGCCACTCTGCAAAGTTCCCAACCCTTTCCAGAAGACCAAACTGCAATGTTTTCTTCCCTTTTTTGCATTTGCCTGGTGCATTTGCACCATGTTTATGCTGATGGCGTTCACCTCTCTCCAGGGAGGGAAGCCACATCCCTGGTTCTCACGCTGCACCCCCCTACGTGCTGCCCTGCTTCTCCCACTGCTGTTCAGCCCCAAAGCCTTTCCAACTTGCAGCATGGCACAGATAAGCCCCCAGCTTGCAGCAAAGCAGCAAACCCCATCTTGCTGCAGCGGTACCGAAAGCGGCTTGCACACTGCACCGCACTAAGCCCCAGCTAGGCAGGATGCTGCAGTGCACGCAGGCAGGGCTCCCGTCTCCCCATCCATCAGAGGAAATGCTTGGGCTCATGACTGGGGAAGTCAAGAGCGTCTCAAGGAAGCTGAGGGTCAAGAGAGGTTCAGAAAGCGCCTTTGTTCCCTGAGCAGGAACGTGGCGAGGCCTTTAATCCCCTTACGGCTCGCAATTACGTTGAAGCTCTTCTTAAGTACACTGGTTTCTGGCTATACCGGCGATAACCACATCAGGAGGCACCACAGGGCTCAAGGCACCCACCGAGCAGGAGCTAAACTCGGCTGCGCTACTTGCCGTAACCTGATTGCCACCTCCGCGAACGAGAGACACTTCCTGTTAATGCCATCGATTGTGATACCCCCAGATGCGGGCTGTCCCCTGGTACGGGGCAGCCTCAGGGGAGACAGTGCTGGAGAAATGGCTCAGTGGGTCTGGTCTGCTCCCATGAGATGGGATGGGGGCCACGCCAGCAGCTCATTCTGCCAAAAACCCAGCGGCAGGCAGAGAAGCAGCGTGCCCAGCGAGACAGAGCAAACGTTGCCCGGGATCGGCTCCACGCTGATGCTGGCACATGCAGGGAGCCAGTCTGGCACCCCCATCCGCAGGACTCGGGATCCCCCCACTGCACAGGGCCAAATCCACTGCTTTGAAGCACCCCCACAAAAGGCATCCCACAGCTCTGCCCTGATTATCGCACCCACTCCCACAGCCTGGCACAGCCATGCCCAAGCCCTTGTGCCCCCATGGCAGCCGCCCCCAGCACCCCAGCCGCCTCGTCCCCCTCCTGCAATAAATCGCTGCCGGCATTTGCATAGTTCCCAATCAGGAGGATACGGGCCGGGAAAGCAGCATCCCGGTGTGCAGCTGATTAGCATGGAAATGTATGCGGCTCACAAACAAACCGGGGCCCGTTTAATTAGAGCGGCGCCTTTGATTCACCGCCAGCCTCTTGCATGCACCAGCCCCGGATTATTTTTAGGCAGTTTTACAAAACAAATGTATTTAATTAAGAAAGAGACCCCTGAGCAACCAGAGAGTGACGAGTCCTGCACAGCAGTGAGCAAAGGGGCCGCCCTCTCCCCGGGGGACATGGCAACTGGGCTTGCAGGGCCATGCTAACTCTTGGGAGCCCACAGCACAGCCAAAAACCCCCTGTACGTCCTGCTGCAGGCCTGAAGAGCCTTTGCCATAACCCAAACTGGTCCTGGTACTTACCCGCCTTCTCAGCATCCTTTGCCAGAGCCCTACAGAGACTCTGCTCCCCATCACCCCCGCCCTGGGTACCACTGTGTGCTGGGGAACCCAGAGATGCCGAAAATCCATCCTAAAGACTCTGTCTGCCCTTTTGAGGTGGGGGAGGGGTGGGTGGGGGGTGTCCTTCTGCCCAGGTCCAGGACCACATTTTCTCCTACTCCAAACATCAGAGGAGGTCAAGCCCCAGACACCTGTGGTACAGGGCCACGTGGCACCCCCTGTCCTGCAGTACCCCTTGCCCAGTGGTAGCCAGCATCACCCCCAGGACCCAACCCTGCCTCCCCACATCCCCTCGCAGGTCGCTCCCCTCCTAGCTTTCAGCTTCTCCCCTACAAAGTCCTGTCCAAGCCAGCTCTCTGGAGGAGGATAACATGGAGCATCCCCCCTCCCCAGTGAGGCACTGTCTCCCCTCCTTGCTACGGCAACATGACAAACGCACCTTTCCAACCCTTTTATGGGCTGCAGTTGCGGCACAGAAGAATCAATATAGTTTTACCCTGGTTCTAAAATAGATCTATGGCTGGATGTCGCGCTGGCAGTAATTTTTAACTAGCGGGGTAATTTCCCCATTACATTATTGCACTATGCAGTGCTGGGAAAGAGAAAGAGATGTATTAAAAAAAAAAACCAACAGACATGAAGCACTTCCAGTTAATTTGAGGCTCCAGGAAGAACCTAAAAATACTCTCGGTAGTCAAACGGGGCTGGAGCCCAGCCTGCCACATGTCAGGGTGCTCTGGTGGGGGGCACTGGGCCACCCCAGGCATGCACA
Source organism: Aptenodytes forsteri (assembly GCF_000699145.1). Lineage (NCBI taxonomy): Eukaryota > Metazoa > Chordata > Aves > Sphenisciformes > Spheniscidae > Aptenodytes > Aptenodytes forsteri. The sequence goes on from NW_008795909.1 coordinate 10,634,424, forward strand.
TGCAGGAAACCCTTCTCTCCAGCACCTATCCACCCACTAAGGATGTTCTATAGGTGGGTTTGGGATTCAGGAAAATGAAATTTGGAAGACCTGGCAATCAAGCTGTTTTCTGGTTGGCCAAAAGGCAGGGCACGAGGCAGTTTCTGAGTAAGCTCATGTAGGCAAACCCATCCTGCCACTCCCCCCCAGCACCAGGAGATCACCGGCAGACAGACCCCTACATCATCCCATACCAGGAGAACCTGACTGCCCACAGCACCCGCTGCCATGCAGGCAGAGGTGGGAACCCAGCATCAGGGCCTTTCCGGCGGGATTAGCCCGATGGGAACCTGCTCATCCCGGCTGGCGGGAAGGGGACGGGCTGTTTGGACCATAACATGGCGGAGCGGTGCATGGGATGCACAAGGTGCCTCCCATCTGATCTCTTACAGACGCTGGGAGGGACCGCTTCCCCCCCTCTCCCTGCACCCGCAGGGTAGCTGGGGGCAGGGAAAGGGGAAGAGGATGTGGTTTAATCAGAGCAGCCCCCCTCAGAAACACGCTCCTTCCTGCCCACCCTGCCTGCCTTCCCACCCGGGGGAAAAGACATTTACCATAAATAAATAAATAAATAAACCTATTAACCTTTCTCCTCATCCTGACGCTGATATAATTACCCAATACTAATAATCACTCACACTAATTTCTTGCTCAGGATTCCTGCCCTCGCTCTTGCCTGCCTCGGGCTGGCTTCAGGCAGTGGCTCGGCGGCGCTGCCTCCTGCAAGGGGCTGGCGGGAGCCCCAGGGGCGGCTGGACCCCAGGCCATGCTGAGGCAGAAGAGCAGGAGCGAGGGTCGGCTTGTTGGGCTGCTGCCTTGTTAAGTAAACAGAGGAGACCAGAGGCAAGAAATTACAAGCTCCCTGCTGGGGTAAGTCATCTCAAAGCAAGCCCGGAGGCTGCTCTGCCAGAAACCCACATGCACGCCCTCCCCACCCAAGCGAGGAGCCCACCCCATGGGGCGAGCACCCAGCACAGCTTCACTCTGAAGAGGGAAGGGTTTAAGAGCTGGTCCCCCAGAAGCCGAGCAGGCTGGTGGAGGCAGCGCAAGGCCAGGAAATGCAAAGGCATCTCACTTTACCAAGAGGTCCCTCGCCTTCCAGGCCAGCCGTGGAGAACTCCGGCAAAGGAACGATGAGGGAAAGGATGGCATGCAATGCTTCAACCCCCAGGCACCCCGATGTAATGAATGACTGCGGCACAGCATGCCCCGGCTGGGCAGAGGCAAAGTTCTCCCCCAGGAGGCCCAGAGAGGGTTCCTGGGTATGGTCTTGTCTTGGCTGGAGAAGGGAGTTGCCATCCCATACAGGTTTTGGAGGAGGAGAGCACATCGCCTTGCTAAGAAGCATGCAGTGGTGCAGGGTCACGGCCTGACAACAGCACCGGCTGGTCCTGCTGCTGCCTCAAGCCCAATGCTCCCTTCAAAGCTTGGCTCTCCTTTACAAAAGCATGATGCTGGAGCATCCAGAAGCTTCTGCAGGGCCCAGGCCCCACCACAGCCAGCACCAGTGAAGACCCTCTGCCCTGAGGAGCTGTACAAGACAAGGTTGGGACCTGAAACCCACGTGAAAGGCAAGGAGAAGCAAAAGCACCGGGAGGACAGAGACAACACATCAGAGGAGAGATGGCTCCTTTCATTGCAGCACGCTTGCTCCCCTGGGCAAGACGCCCTCCAGGCTTGTCCAGGTGAGGAGGCACCTCCCCACTGCCATAATCACTGCCCGACTGCCACTCACCAAACCACCAAGGGGAAAATCTCTCAACATCCTTACAGCCACCAGCAATGGGCACAAGGCAGAGAGGAGCATCTCCCCAGTGCCGCCTTCTGGAAAGACGAGCGATGAGAGGAACGAAAGGCAACAGCTGTGACCTGGCGGCCACCCAGCGCTGACAGCGGGTCCAGAGGAGGATGGCAGCGGAGGACAGGGCTTTACAGCTCAGCCCAGGCCAGGGACGCCAGGCGGAGAGGGAAGGCAGCTGCAGACATGCCAAGGCTGCTTTCGGATTTAACATGCGCCGGCAGGGGTCTGGCCGGGGTTCAGGGGGTGCTGGGGTGGGCCACCGGCTCCCCACGGGACTGAAAACAAGCTCTCGGGGGCACATGTGGAAGGTCACCAAGAGACCCGGTCTCACCGCAGGGGACACCCCTGC
>NW_008795909.1:10636774-10655182 GCF_000699145.1 Aptenodytes forsteri
CGGGAGTAGGGGGCTCTTCACTGCCCCGCAACCGGTCCCCCCGCAGGGCTCTCCCACCCCAGCCCTCCATCTCCCCCCACCCTCCAGGGCTCTCAAGCCCCCATCCCGGGTCCCAAGCAGTCCCCTGCAGACCCCTCCTCTGGGCAAGAGAAGTGCTCAGCCACGCTTTATACTCTTATCTGTACAAGGCTGTGATTAATTCACAGCGGCTGGCAGCAGCTACAAGAGGAGGGCGCTTTTGCCCACCTGCCACACTTCAAAGGTAGGGATTTATCTGCCTGAAACACACTCCGCGGCCTTTTCATGGGGACCCTTTCCAGTTCCACAGGGCTTGCACGGCGCTGATGGGCAACACGAAAGAAGGGTTTATTTATGGGATTGCATTTCAAAGCCTCCCCCCTTCCTTCCCAACACTCACTGGGGGAAGTGGAGAGTCCCCCAGCCCCGGGGATGTCCATCGGGGACAGAGACTGAGCAGGGGGAATGAGACGGGGCTGCGAGGAGAGGATGCTGGATCAAGGTCCCTGTACCACCTTCACCCACGCCTTGGTCCCCCCTCCTGCCCCATCCTCTTGCTGGTGAACAGCTCTGTGGCACATCCCTGAGTTGGGAGAAAGAAAAAGCGTTGACATGTGCGGAGGCCAGAGCCACCCCAGGACCAAAACCTTCCCCTCCCCATGCCACTGGTGCTCATGGCTCAGGCACCACTGAAGCCTCAGGCTCCCACACCCAAATCAGTGGGTGTGCATCCCCGCTCCGCGGGAGCAGAGCCATGCTAACACCCCCAGCATTCTGCTTTGATTTTGGCACCGACCGCCCAGAGGGTAAAGGACAGAGCAAATAAAACCAGGAAAGGAGTGGGTCCCGGCAGAGCTGTCCTCCAAACCATGGGGCCACCTCCCAGAGACAACAGAGGCCCCACACAGCCCGGCCATCCTGGGGCGGGGGTGACAGCTGCCGGGTAGTGTCACACAACACCGGCTGAGGAGCCTACAGCCAGAAAGGGAGTATCCCGTGTCCAGCCGGGGGGGCTGGCGGGGAAGAGGGACCACCCCCCTGGGGTGCCAGCCTGCACGGCCTCTCCTGGCACGTGGCCTGGGCTCACCCCGAGGCAGCAGGCAGCATGGGGACGTGGACATCGGCTGCCCTTCCACATGCCTCACCCCTGCCAGCCGTCCCCCAGGGACCAGCAGCACAGGCAGCTGCTGCTCGCACGCCCCTCTTCAGTTTCCAAAGGAGGGTGAGGGGTTTAAAATGAAGTTCCTGGATCAGCTGCTCCGGGGGGGGAGGCACTCCTCTCCCCCAACCCACGCCGGGAAGGTACAGGGGCTACCCAGCGAAATGCAGGTCCGGGAGCAGCTGTGGGGCTGTGGCATCAGCTGTTTCGGGGGGGCACGGCTGATGGGGACGGGGGGAGCGTGCTGCCGGAGAGGGGGGCACCAGCGTGCAAGAGCAGGGAGGAAGAGGGGGGAGGCGGCAGTGGCTCCTGCTCCCTCCCACTGTAATGCAGGTTACCAAACTTTGGTGTCCAGGGGGATGAGGATACACCTCCGGTTTTGCTCAGGCACTGAGAAAATCACCACCAGGAGAGCCCCGGCCATGCTTTACCAGGGTTCGCCGAGCAGTGCACCCAGCCAAAAGGGTACGGGCGGCCGGCGGCGAGGGCACAGACAGGGTTTTGGGGATGCATCTCCCAGAGGCTCGCAGCAAGGGCTGGGGACAGGAGGGCCTTGCAGAAACATCCCAGCTATGTGGGACAGGCTGGCAGCCGGCACCTCGACTACCTCCCCTCCCCCTGGCCGGCCACCCTCCCCGCCGCTGGCTGGCCCTCCCCGCCGCCCAGCCAGCTGCCCGCACAGGAATGCACCAGCCGGGCGCGGATCAGACACATGCCTCCTCCCAGACGGGCAGGCAGCTGCCTGCTGCCGGCTGCTCGAAGCCTGCACGCCAGGGCCCTGCAGACATGGGTGCTGTCCTCCTGGCCTCCTCCACGGGGAGGAGGTTTCGCCAGCCCGTCGCATGGGGCTGGGATGCTCCTGCCTCATCACTAACCCACCGAAGGAAAGGGGCAAGATGAGCTGCCTACTTCCATTCAGTGAAACCCATTCACTTCATAAAGATGAATACAAGCAAGGCTTTCATTCCAGGCTCGACATTGCCCTGAGCCGGAGAATATTGGGACTTCAATTATATCAGTATAATAAAGCAAAAAACAAGGAGATACTTAATCTAAATCAATGCTCATAACAGCAACAAATGCCAGTGATTTGCCGACACTGACAGATATGACACCAGTTAATCTAACCAGTTTCAAAGCACATGTTATTACCAGTGCCGCATCCCCCGGCGATATCCTGAGCTCGGCCATACAGGCTGAGGACAGACACATTCACTGCACCTCTCCTAGGAGGTGGGGTGGGAATTGGATGAGGGCACTGGGGTTTGCCATAGAAGAGAGGGGAAAGGGGGAGGCAGGGGGGTGACCCTGCCCAGTGGGACCCTGAAACACAGCACCACCTTCCCCAAAACTCCTCAACTGCCTTTCTCTTTCACTCAAACTCATTTCCATCTTTTCCTCTTGTTCAGCCACCCACACAAGCAGTGCTCCCCCATGCTGAGCAGGCTTGGCAGAGCCAGCCAGACCAGCACCAGCCTACGCGGCACAGCACGGCACTGACCGGCCTCTCACCCACTGTCTGCAAACCTTCCCAAAACCTCCCCTTGACCAGGTCTCCGCGCATTGCTCCATCAGCAGGACAGGGAAGTACAGCCCAACACACTGCTCCAGCAATTTTGACAGAACTAAAACACTGCCAGAAAAATCTTTTCAACCCTTCTGTACCAAAACCAAACGCTGGAAAGAGTAAGCGAGTGCCAGGGCACCACACGGGAGCAGTGCCTTCACTGGAGTCAAACCCGGGTGCAGGAGGGACTGATGGAGGCAACGAAGCAGGGGGAGGAATTACAAGCATCCTCGTGTTTGGAGCCACACGGCGTAGGACAGGTTAAGGCACTTGCCCTGCTCCCCTCCCAGCAAAGCCCCAGGTCCTGTCGCAGTCCCCCCATCAGCCCCCAGCCCCACAGCTGCTCCAGAAGTCTCAAGCCATTGATTTCCCAGCTTTGCCCTTCAAAACTCTCCTGGCTCAGCGCCCGGTTCATATCGTCTAGTCACTCAGGAGCAAAATATCTCTATTATTATTGCAATTATTTCCCAATCAGCATCGCTCAGGGCTGAGGCAGTCAGAGGGGGGGGCCTCCGACAAGCAAATCGATGGGCAGCCTCTGCCCTGGGGGCTGCCGGGGACTGGGTGGGAGGCACTGGCAGCTGCCAAGCGGCACAGGGAAGAGTGCGCAGAGGGCGGGGGAACCCGGGGACCCCTCTGTGCGATGCCGTGGCCCAGCAGGGTGGCAGTCCTTCGTCTCTGCCATCCCTTGGCCAAGCAATGGCAATGCAAAATAACCTGTGCACAGAGTGTGCACGCAGCCACCGAACCCGCGCACTCTGGATGCAGTGCAAGGGCTTTACCTCCGAGGCACTTCACAGCTAAAGAGAACTGACGGGAGCTCCAGGGCATCCGCGGGGGCAGCACAGCAGCCACTGGGGCATCAATTCCCCAGGGAGGGTGCGATGGAGCATCCCAAAACTACCCCTCCAGCAGCACAGTGCCTGCACCCGGCTGTGCCCTCTCCAGCGTAAACGCACAGCGAAACCCCAGCGCCAGCACCTCACTGCAGACATGTCCCTCTCAAGGGAGGGGAGCGCAGGTGGGTAAGTGAGTCCTGCTGTTTCTCAAGCCACAGGAAGAGAGGAGGGAGCTGTGGAGGCAGGAGAGCCGGGTAATGGATGGGGAAGGAATTTTAGCCCTGCAAAATGGAAGGTAAGGACAGAAAAAGGACACAGCAAAATGGGATGGGGACCTTCTCGCAAAATGGGATGGGGACCTTCTCACTGCATCCCACTGTTCCCCTCTACGTAGGAAAAAGCCCTGGGTGACAGCAGTGAAGGGCAGAGCACATCACAGAAATACAGAATTATTTTTTCCCCCATTTATTAATTACTGTCGGCATCCCAAGTGTCCCAGCAGACCCCGGGTGCACTGAAGCCATGGCAATGTGTCACCCTCCCGGCTCCCACGGGACTCAGACTGCATGTGACCAGCCTGGGGTGAGTTAATACCTAAACATCCCAGAGAAGTCCCTGGGAAGAAAGCTCTCGCCTGAAGGACTCTACTCAGTTTTCCAAAAGCCATTCCTTCACTGCGAAGGCACCGGCTCCTCCAAGGAGGCCGCATCCTTCTGTCCCATAGGGACCAGCCCAGACCCTTGGCTACCAGTCTCCTGCCATGCACAGCCCATCGCTGGCTGGTGAGCAGAACAGACCCAGAGCCATCATCCCCAGCCTCTCCACAGCTTAGAAGTTGCTGTTTCTCCTGAAAATCCAAAGCACCACTTATTTTCCTCTTAACAACACTGCTTAGCTCAACAGGGCATCACAAGTGCCCCTTCCCAAGCCTTGCCACACTTCTGACCATGCAACCAGACCAAGATAACCCCCACACGAACACCGAGGGCTTGTCCCACTACCCTCTCCTCACTTGGGACATGCCTACAGCCAGGGACTCAAACCCCCGCTGCCTGCCAGCAGCAATGGGGATGCTCCCCTTTCCAGATCTCCATCAGGGATCCCAAAAGGCAGGGAGGAGGCAGTAGGGCTTCGTCAGGGATGCGGCAGGGAGAAACGACAGGCTCCCAGGGCTGCAGCACAGCTGGAGATCAGCTGGATCCTTCCTCCTCCCTCAGCTCCAGGAAAATAGCTGTTTCCTTCCTGGTCCCTAAAACAACACAGCAGCAAGAGAGGAGCTGCCTGAGGACAAGGCAGGGGCTGTCAGTCTTGCAAACAGAGGAGCCAGCGGCAGGAAAAGCCCACACAGGGGAGGCTGTGGAGGGACGGAACCTGAGGGGAAGGTCTGCTTCAGGGTACAACCCGTGGTCAGGTCCCCTCCCACCCCAGCGCCCACACCAGCAGCCCCATGCACAGATTCAGCACCAGCCAAGCCCCTGTTTCAGTAGGGCAGCCTGTGCAGCCCTCCCGGGCTGCTGTACAGGGCACCATGGCTTGCATCTAGATTTATCCATCCATCAGACTTTCCTCTGGAGCCATACATCCCTCAGCATAACCCCACAAACTCCAAAGCATTCTGCAGCCCCATCTCAGCAGCTCCCAATCCATTCAGCTCCAGCCGCGTAAGTGCACCAGCCGTTACTTCCACGGCATACAAGCCGAAAGCCGTTTGCTGCAGCAATACGTTGCAGCAAGGGGGATATAACGCTGCCCATTCACCTCCGCCCAGGGAGAAGGGCAACACTGACTGCATAGGGGGGATTTGGCTTCACCTGTTTAACACCGGCTTTGATCCCATCCTACCTATCAGGCCACTTGTTACCACAGCTCTGGGCTGTCCTGGTGTTTTCTCTTCACAGACAAATCACACCAGACTACATATGAAAAGCTGACAAGCAATAAATAATCAGGGTCTAAATATCACAAGGCACAGTTACAACATTAAATATTAACACCCAGCACAGGCAGCAGGACTGGACACACAGAATCTTTTACAAATTCAATGACAAAATCATACATCGCATGATATACTTCATGGGAACATAACCCATGGCATCAGGAGGAGGCAGAAAGCTACAACCATGCTTTTTTTTTTTCTTTCTTTTTTTCTTTTTAGATCAACATCTCCGCTAATTGACACGCCACAATCAAAGCTCCAGGTTCTGCCTTTCCTCACGAAACAGTCCCTGCTCCAAACATAAGCACCTCCAAGATTGGAGGAGAAATCTTCCACTGCTCCATGCTCGGTGTTCCCGGCAGTAACAGCCAGGTAAGCCTGGCTTCGGGGTCAGCGCAACGGAGAGCGCCTGCAAATACTTTGCTTCAAATACACTCAGACCCTCTCACTCACTCCACCTTGAGCTCTTGACGTGTGTGCTAAAATTCCCTGCTCTCACCTTTTGTTTACATTATAAGGCTTTGTTCCCACACCCTAAACCTCTGGCCTTCCTACAGCATCTCCAACCCTGAAAGCCGCATCCCTGACTACACTACACCCTTCTCCGCATCTCCATAAAGCCAGGGAAAACCTATGGGGCCGCGGCTCCCCACCGCGCAGAACTTGGAGTGAGGAAAACCACTTCTCTGCAGTGGGCTCTCTGTTCAAAACCAGGATGAAAATTAGGCTCTTCAGTCTGCCGATAGGAGCAATTTCGAAGGAGAGATTGAGAAGATTTAAATATAGAGATTGCTTTCCCCAAGGATGCTGCTCAAGATATTTAAGAGCTCAGGTTTTACATTGCATGGATTTCCTTTGGCACCAATGCAGAACTCCCTGCCCCGCTTCTCCAGGCAGCAATCCCTTCTTCAGGCTGTCAGGGAACGCCGGGTCCCATCAGCTAACACAGATCACGACAGCGACTGCAGGGCTCATGCGGGAGGTAAACTGGGGTGCAGGGGGACTGGAGCCCACCCGGAGCTTTCCAGGTATGACAGCACCCGGCCACAAATTCTTGTAACCCCAGCTCTTGCAGGTCCGTGTGATGGGAAATGAAAAGCCCAGCTAATTCTAAATAAAGGACCCCTGGGCATGCGGGGCTGCTCCCTGAAAGCCCAGCTCTTGCTAAGACCAGACCAGAGCACACGCTGCATTCAAAACCAAGTTCTCAGAAGATCTTTGAGGAACACCTGTCACCCTCCCCACCGCTGCCAGGGGACCTCAAGCGGAGCTGCTACCCGCCGTGACTTGCCAGCACCATGGCCAAGGAGCTGCTCCCAGCCGGGGCTGCAGGTTGGCAGCCAGCAACCTGGCAAGTGATGGGCAAGCAGCAAGCACGGTCAGACCTAACCGGCCCGATGCTGGAGGGAGCAGAGATGGGGACAGGCAGACAGCCCCTGGGTAAACAGCTTTATCCCAAGATGCAACCCTGGCAGGCACCCGTCGCACGCCTGAGTATCTGTAGAGGGAGGCCAAGGGGTGGGAAATGATGTTAATTAAAGTTTTAATTACTGTAACCAAACGAGTAGTATAATTACTTTATTCTCACAGAGACTTCAAACTGATTAAGGACCACGTGCACAATCTTCGGGTTGATGTGGTTTTTAATTAAACGTGCCATCAAAGACGGTGAGAGGGGCAGGCAGGACGATGGCTCAGCCCTGCCTGCTCCCGCCTGGAACCCCCGGAGCCCTCATTCAAGGCAGGAGCCCAGGCTGGCAGAGACATGAAGGTCAAGAGCAGCAACTAGTGCAAAGGCCAAAGATAGCTACTTTAGGTTAAGACTGAAGTCAGGGGGATGCACACAGGTGTCTTGAAGGAGAAGCTCCTCTCCTATACATCGGCCCTCAGCTTCACATTCCCCCAAAACATCTACCTTTACAAACATCTCCAATACAACTCCGCACAGGCCCCAAAAATATTAATGAACTGGTGCTGCCAACTGGAGGAAATGATTAAAAAACAATTTTGCAAAGGTATCCTTTTCAAATAATAATAATAATACTAAAAGACAAAGCAGTAGAAATTAAATTCCCAGTCCCCTACCTCAAATAAATAGTATCAGAATTTGAAATGAGACATAATTACCCCAGCAAGGTTAAAGCCGCTAATGCACGCGGAATACAGAATCACCATCCATCATAATCATATCTCGTATCGCAGCCATTATTTATAATTAGGAGGCACGGTTTAAAAAACACATAAAGACGCCCATGCAATGCAGTAATTCTTCTGTTATTGCTCCTGGAGGGCCAATCCTGCTCCGACTTGTAGAGTCCAGGATCAGACGAAAGTAATTCCCCAAACCCCCCAAAAGTCATTCCCAAAAAGCTCCTTGCCAGGAATGGAAACCCACCTCAGCCCACCTGCAAGCCCTGCCTAAGCGCCGGGCTGGCGGCAGTAGGACACAGCCAGGCTGTGCTGGATCTCTCCCAGGCATTTCAAACCCAAGCAGGCTCACAAGGCATCCACATAGTCCTTCTCCCTTAACTATACTGAATTTATATTTTTTTCCCCAAATGCCAGAGCAGGAAGAGCAGAGCTGAGCAGACACTGGAGCCACAGCCCGGCTCAGCGAGGCGATGGCCAGCCTGCTGGGCTTTGCCCAGGCTTTCTCGCCTGCTGGGTGGTTTGTACCTATTTTTAAAACTACAGAATGAGTTACAGCAGAAGCTGGGGAAACCGAAAGCTAACCCCAAAGCTGCTGAAAGCGGCCCTCCTCTGAAGCGCAGGCTTTGCAGGCTGCCCCCGTGTCCCAGTGAAGTATTAACAAGCTCCCAGCAAAGCAGGAGGAAATTCTGGGAAGTCCACAGACAGCAGTGCCTACACAGCAGAGCCCAGCTCTTGAGGTACCTACCTCCAAATCCCTTCTCCTCCCAGCAACGAGGAGCAGCGAGTCTGCAGCCCCACAGGAACATGCCATAGCTCCAGCACACGCAAGCACTGAAGCCAGAGCAAAGCCCTTACACAAGAAAGCACAAAACACCGGGATGTGGTGGGGTACACAGCTGGTTCAGAGCCCCAAGAGTCTGGGAAAGGTGGTTTTGCACACTTCGGTGGCAAACTAGAAAGCAACAGCAGTTGGAGAGGGTGTCCCGGGGACACAGAGCCATGATGGCAGAGGCTACAACAAAAGCCCAGGGATGAGACCGCGGAAAGGACAGACACACGCATGCACACATGTATGTAAATCTAAGCTACAGTGGCTTTGGAGAAGGTAAAGCAAGCTGGGGTAAGGACAGGGGACAGCTGAGGCACAGCCAGAGAGGCACAAGTCCCCAGCAAAAGCAGCCCCGAAAAGGAGCTCAGCCCCACCACTGGCTGCAAGTGGCCCAAGGGAAACAGCCAAAGCCGGCTCACCCCGCCAGTCTCATGACTCTTACTCACAAGCAGAGCTGCACTTTCTCAGAAGTTTCATTAAGCTGTAAAACAAGAAAAAAACAACAAGGGGGGGGAAAAAAAAAAAAAATCAAGAAAAAGCCAGCTCGCAAATGCACGTACAAACACACGCTTTCCAGAACCCAGGAAACATGTTTCTAATGAAGGTTGCTGCAAACATAGCGAAACACCAGCCGGAGTTTCCATCTAGGGTCCCTTTACCAGAGGTGCTGCGTTCCTGCAGCACGAGAGAAAAATGGGCACAGGGGGTAGCTGGCAGGGGACACATCCAGAGATAGGGGCTCTGTGCAGAGCAACACCATGCTGCTGCCACCACGGAAGGGGGGGGGGATGAGCCTTTTTGGGGTTCAGCCACCGTGCCCATCCGGCTGTCAGCTCTCCGGGGCAGGTTGTCTTCTCGCATGGTGGGTACCAGCCTATGCATCCCATCATGAATGATCGCTCTGACCTCCAGGGCTGCATGCAGGGGATGTGGGGCATCTCCTGGGCTTGCCCTGAGCATTTTCCAGCTCCTCCTCTATTTCAGACAGCCAGCGCGCTGCCCAGCATGCCAAAGATCAGGCCAGTCTTGCAGGATCAGATAAGTTTGGGGAAGACCACCTCGGGATGCTGGAGAGGGGATGCTCCCCACGGGGTTATGGAGGAGGAATACTGCAAAGCCAAAGGGGACTGGGTCATCCCCTCGCAGCCAGTGCCTCCCCAGGCCCTGAAATGGCCATCAGCGCCTTGCCGGACTCTGGCTGCCGTCCTTCAGCTGTCTCAGCCCCGATGGCACACGCTAGAAGGACTTTTAACATCAGTGGTGGCGAGTTTACCACAACCAAAAGGAGCAGAGAGAGGAGGAGGTGCTTTGCAGGACCGGGCAGAGGATCACTATTTGCCCTTCCAAGTGCTGAAAACTAATCCCCCCTTCCCCCTTTTCATCCCATTGAAAACTTGACAGAACCTCCTAGCGCTTTGCAGTTGAAATTGGCAGGTCTTAAATTAATTGACTGCAATTTTACACAACAACATGTTTAGCTGCGAGCTGGCCCACGGCCCGCTTGGCTCGCCACCGCTCCCCAGACACTTTTCAAGCAACCTCCAAAACTTCATAACACATCTAAGGCGAGGCGAGCAGGCTGCCAACGTGACCCGCTCCCTGCCAAAAACCAGCCCTGCCTCCCCGCGCCCCCACCCCGACCCTGCTCCAGATCCTCCAGTGTTTTCCCCCATTCTCGTTAATGGCTTATTAAATTATTCTCATCGTCTCTGAGGATTTTTGCTCCTCCAAACGGCAAGGAGCACAGCGCGGGCTGGGTTACGGGCCCACTGCTTTGCCATGGAAACGGCAGCAATGGGACCGATGCGTGCAACAGGGGCGAGAAAAGTCAGGGGTTTTTTCTTATTTCGATCCACCCTGACGCATTCCTGCTCTCCTTCAGCTTACTACCCCAAAGGACGAAGCCCGAAGTAGAAGACAACGACGCAGTGGCAGGTCTGCAACGTACCCATCTGGGACTGGGTGCTTGGTGTAATGCAAAAACACACAACCCCAGCGCCCAGGAACAAGATGGCGCCTGCAACCCACCTCCAACCCACCCGAAAAACAACTGTGCTCTTCTTAGAAGAGGGTCTGAGCTGGCATCATCACTTGCACGGAGCCTGCCTGCAACCCAGCCCCTAAAACGCAGGGCTGTTCCCGCCTGGTCCCAGCTCAAGGTCTCTGAGCCTCCCCGCGAGCTCCCGCGAGATGCTGCCGCCGCCTCAGCCAAGTGCAAGCCCCAGCGATGAGTCAGCCCCGGCTCCCAGCCCTAACCTAATCCCGTCCCCGGTGCCGGGCGGCTTTCCAGGGCATGTCCGCAACATGAAAGACGCGCTCTCGCCACGCTGCCGGGTCGAGAGCCGGAGGAGGAGAGGGGAGGATTGCTCCGGCTCTGCCTAGGACTTGGGTCGAGCAGCTGATGCTCTGCAAAAGCCAAACTGGGGGTGGGTTGTTTGTGTGATTTCATTGCTTGAACAAACAGAAACATCCTGTATGTGATTAAGAGCCTTTATGAAAAACACACCAGCGCCGAGCCCCGCAGCTGGGGCCAAAGGTATGGCTGCGGCTGGAAGGCAGCGCGCAGCAGGGCTCAGCCGCACTGGAGTGAGCGGAGCTTTGAGGTAGATTCACACAGCCACAACATCCCAGGGATGTTTCAGGCCACGCACGGAGACAGACATCCCCCCTAGGAAATCATCTCCCACATAAAACGTCACTTTTTTCACGCTAACCTTCCCAAACCCTCACTCGCTCTAGGGAGCAAGAGGCACAGCAGGGTTACTAACAGCCCACAAGCCACAGACGATGGCTGCACAGGGAGAGGCAGCCAAGGCGCTAACATCACCCTGAAGCATTAATTCTTTCCTTTATCACCTTCTGCCCCAGGATATCAAAGTACTCCGCGCATGCCTATAGCTTGCTCCTCCTTTTGGCTGCAGGCATTGCCATCCGCAGATGACACGGAGGAGAAACAGGCGACGCAGGCAGGAGAAGCGAACTGACCACAGTCCACCCCACCCCCCACCCCCAAAAGGGAGGACTCCAGCTCCTGCCAAAAAACAGGACTTGCCTGGACTCGTGCGGCCGTCACCTCCGCAGCCCCTGCCCTCCACTCCGGCAGAGCTGCCTCTGGGGAACCGCGCCAAGAAAACACATGCTTTTGTTTAACGAGCACAGGCTGAGGGAGGAAAAAAAGCACTTAAATGTTACACACACACAAGCCCCAAAAAACAGAAAATTGAAGTTTTGAAGTTGTTTCTCTTTGGCAAGGTTCAAAATAGGGCAAGGTTTTTGTTTTTGCTGGGAGGCTTTAAAAAAAAAAAAAAATCTATTTCAACCAAACCATCCTTGGAACATTCTTGAGTTTTCCCTTCCTTAAAAAAAAAAAAAAAAAATCTATTTCATCCAAACCATCCTTGAAACATTCTTGAAATTTATTACTTTTCCTCCAATTAATTGCTAATTGCTTAAATTATGAACAAAAAACAAAAGCTTCTTTACTCTAAAAAATCCAAAAAAAAAAAAAAAAAATCTATTTCATCCAAACCATCCTTGAAACATTCTTGAAATTTATTACCATAAACTTTTCCTCCAATTAATTGCTTCTATACAACTATCATTTTCCTGATGAAAAACATCACCAGACACTCGCAAGCCATTAAAAAAATGCTCACTCACTCTCTCTGTTTCTCCCTGCTCACGAGCACAAACAGAATTAGGGAGGTTAGGGGGGTCAGAAACAACAGTTTTGACTCAACAGCCTTGGCCGGTGAGAGCTGCCACCCGCGGCAAGGACACCGAAGGCAAGACTCAGAGCTCACTAGATGCTTGCAAAAATACCCCTGCTCCGCAGGTGCATGGTACCACCTCAGGCACTGACGCAAAAATGCACGGTGGGCCAAGCCTCAGATGAAAAATAATGTTCTTGGGGATTTAGGCTGGGTTTACAGCCAAGGCTTTTGCAGCACGGTGGTGAGGATGCTCACGCAAGCACAGCAGTACATGGGAGGGGGAGAAACGGAGCCGAGCAGAGGTGAGCAGAGATGCTCCCATCCCAGGAGGGAGGCACCAAAAGCCACCTGGGCAGATACGGTGTCGGGAGGGACCAGAGCTGTTTGCGTGCTCTTTAATTGCTTCAATTTCCAAAATGAAGCCCAGGTCTTCTTTCAACAGCCTGGGCGAGCAGGCATCAGGCAGAAGGGCATCCCCGACTGCAGTCTGAAAGGACAAGGCTGTGGAGGGGAAGGCAAGCTGTGATGCTGGACTCCATGAAGGAGCATAGAGGAAGCCCCTCCACAGCTCGCCACCTCTCCTTAAGCTGGTGGGATGCTGTTGCTCTCCACTTCTGGGATCAGTGGCTGAAGGGGGGACGAGGCCCAGGGGGATGCCCTCGAGGGACCGCGAGCAGCACACCCCACGGGGAGGGCAGGCAGTAGGTGCCATCCCGGTTGTGCCAGCCCCCACACAGCCTCCGGCCAGAAACGCTGACACTGCCATACAACCGAGTTACCACAATTTAAGGAGTTCTCTTGCAGATGAGCAGCGGTACCGCATCGTCACACAGCATGCCCTTAGTCACAGAGATGAACCACACTTTGAAGCTTGAGCAAGCACATTTCTCCCTCTTATTCCCTCCTCCTCCATCCCCACGCCAAAGGTAGCAACTTTTGCCCACTTAAAACAAGAAGCCACCAGAGAAAGAAGCCAAAGCTCACACAACTGAGAGCCCGGCCATCCTGCTTCCCTGCAGCATCGAAGCCGACTTATCCTGCTGGGAGGAGAGCCCAGGCATCCCGTTCACAGATTATTTGCTCCAGCCACGGGCTCACACTTTCCCACCAGCAGATTCAGGGAGGGGAGGAGAGGCAGGAAGGAAACCCCCAGCTGAGACGGGGAGTGTTTATCTCACCTGCTAGAAGAGAAACACATCTTTAATTTTAAACATTGAGCATAAAAACAGATCCCTTGAGGCTCATAAACACAACAGAAAGAGAGGGAGAGTAACACAGAGAAACCCTGGGGAAATAAACAGAGAATTCAATTTGGGAAGTTCCCATTCCTCGGACAGAGTGGGAATCAGCTGGCATGGGCCATGCAGGCGAGGTGCAGTTTTGGGCTTCTTGGGTCTTTTTAAAGTATTTTGCTCATTTCTCACAAGTATCATCACATGCATCGCCCCCCCCAGGAAACCAAGCGCCGCAGCGGTGAGCCCAACCCCATCCAGCATCTCCATCCAGGGGGCAGGGGCTGCTCCCATCCCTCTGCCATGAAAGCTGCTGGTACAGACCACACAGTGGGAGCCCACTGCCTGCACACCCCAGCCCTCCAGCCATGCCCACTGCCCCCGAGGTCCTGCGTCCTGACCTCCTCATCGGGGCCGCAGAGCCCTTCTGCATGGCTGCATACATACCAGCCTCGCTAAGACATCCATTTTCCATAGCTAATTACAGACACAGTCACCCTGGCCAAGACACAGGCCTATTTTTGGAAGCTTTTGAAGAAAAATACATATATATATATACACACACACATCAAAACTGCATCATATTTTTCCTCCGTGAATTTTTTCAGTTGCATTTTGCTCAACAGCTGCCAGTTAATTTTTGACCGCTGTCAATGGAAAGCAAAAAGCCAGGGGAGCCAGGGAACACCGAGGCACTGACCCAGACTCCGAGACCAGCAGACCTGCTGCCTTCACAGCTTCCAGGACTGCAAACTGCTCTACAGACCTCAAGCTTTCCGTGAGCACCCCTGCTGAGCCCAAAATACACCCTCGGAAGGATTTTGCTGCATCTTTCAGTGGAAATTTAGCTTTAAGTCCTGGCTGGGAAGAGCATCACCAGTGACACAAGTTTGGTGGAGCTCAGGTTTTGGCAGGGATTGCTGGGAGGACTAGGGGGATGCGAGAGGGCCAGGGAGGACTTCTGCAAGTGAGAAAAGCCCTGCTGGAGACTCATGGATCTGGGAGGTCCCGTTTCCCACCCCGAAAGAGATGGCATCTACGTGTCTCCGGCTCCCTCCTCCCCAGGCTTTGCTGGAGAAGAGCTCACAGTGAAATCATCCACACGTACGTTTAACATCGTCCCTTCATCCGCCACTGCCCCAGCTCCCACCCACGCATCTCCAAAGGTCCGTCGCATCCCACAAGGACACCGAGTTGTCCCCAAAAAGGCAAGGAAGCCCTTTACATCTGCAGCCACCTGGCCCAGCGAGCAGCATTGCCAGCATTAAGCCTCCAGCTACAGCAGCACCAGGTTTGTTCTGCGGATGCCGGCACATAATTAAGAACTATGGGGCTCTGTCAATCACCGAGGAGAAAGAAATGGCAGGGAAACCTCTCCTGGGACACAGCAGAAGCCTATGCGTTACTGGTGTAGGCCAGGGTGCCCAAGGGATGCTGGCAGGGTGGCACAAATCCAATCCACCCCTAGAGCAAGCAGCTGGGCTCTCCACCCTCCAAACTGCCTCTTCTCACCTGCTTTCAGAACCATAACCCCGCCAAAGACAAGCCTGTGCTCTCCCAGTGCAGTGTCACTCCTAATTCTTGCTACAAAGGAAAGAGCCTCAGCTAACAGCCCCGTGGATATTGCAACCCATGGTGGCCCTGGAGGCAATCCCTATTGGGAAGAGCCAGCGCCGCATGCATGGGAGATGGGGTGCTACAACATCTGAGGCTTTGATCTGGCACCCTAAAGCAGGGGCTGGGGGAGGAAAGCGTGTTTGCACGGGTCTCCTCACCCCCGAGGAAAAGCACTCCGAGATGCAGATCCAGCACAAGGAAATGGCTCCTCTCCCCTCTCTGCGCTCTGCCTGCCCTTGCCAAGTGGCATCCCCGGGACCAGCAGGGACAAGAGGTCTCCAGGAGCAGATGGAGATCAGCTGCAGGGTGGCCAGGAGCCCTTTGCCTGGACCCTTGCCAAACCCTCCTCTGCTGCCCAGCTCTGGAGGGCAATTCCCTGGCCCTGCCCTCAGCAAAAGGACCCCCAGCAGGGACACCTCACCCCCTGCCCCTCACTAAGGGGGCTGGGGGGGTGAAGGGACTCACCAGGGCTCCAGGCAAAGGGAGGAAAGGACCAGGGAAGACAGAGCCTGCAGAGAGCAAGCCCACTCCTGCCCCAAAACACTCTCATTAACCCTCCCCCTCCCAGCCAAACCACAGAGCTTGGACCCACCGGCTCTCAGCCCACACCTCAGCAGCATCGGGGAGCAGGACGGGAAAGCTGCACCGCAAGAGCACACACAGTTTGGGGAGCAGCAGGACAACCCCCCCACTTTCCCCTGGAGCATCAACCTTTCCCCGGCTCATCCCCAAAGAGGGACCGCCCGGCAGGATGGAGCGGCATCCCCGCTACCCCAGAGCCACGCACAGCCACGCTAGCGCACAAATTGCTTCATTAAATTTCATCACATTAAGGCAGTTTCATGAATTTAACATTGTCCCCGGACTATTGTTTGCCTGAAAATTAAATTACAGCAACATTTGTTGTTTCAACGAATCTGTCAGTCAGGGATGGGGCCGGAGGAGGGGATGCAGGCGGGTGATGCCATTTCGGCAGCGGGACTCCTCTGGGTGGGCGGCTCCGGTGAAGGTGGGAAATGTGGCTGCAGCTTCCTTCATGGGGGAGGGAGAAGGGAAGAATTAAGCTAACATGCTGTTTCAACCCAAACCAACCGTGCCAGATACGGAGAGGCAAGCCAAGCTGCCCGGGAAGGGAAAGCATCGTCGTTTTGGAGTGGATAAAGGCTCTGACCGGTCCCAGCAGCCACTGGCCAGCACAGCAGAGCATCATCCCGTACCCCTCTGGGCCACATGGACCCTGGCTATGTCTGCACGAGGAGCTCAGCGTGGCAGTCCGGGGCTTTTTGATCTTTCCAGATTACAAAGCTTTGCCATGTACAGGAACACTCTGAAAAATTTCTCATTTATTCTTCCTTTTCCCTTGAGCAGCTCCTCTCTGCAGTATCAGAAACAAAGGTGACAACCTTTTGCTTTGTAAAGAAAACCGTCAAGTGAAGCGGACTATAAATAGCACCCAAAACTGACCCGCATCCCCAGCCGAGGGGAATGAAATGAAGACGAGTGAACGAACAGCTTCAAGGTCAGAGAGACCTTTTTTTTTTTCCTGTTCAAGGTCTGGTAATTTTTATCCACGCAGGAGAGCAATACAAAATACATCATTAGGGTTATAGCTAATAAAAACCACACGGGTTTTTCCTTTGCAAGGTCTGGTAATTTTTATCCACGCAGGAGAGCAATACAAAATACATCATTAGGGTTATAGCTAATAAAAACCACACGGGTTTTTTCAGCCCGGCGTCGTTTCCTTCGCCCATATGGGGATTACGGCGGGAGGGAGATGCTTCCCCCAGCACCAGCTCTGCCGGCACAACCCCTCCCTGCATCCCCCCACCGAGCGCCCCAGCCGTGCCAGACCTGTCCCGGCACAGAGCAACCAACCGATACTGCCCTCAAAAGCATGAAGCGTGGCAAAATTAAAGTGCTATCAGATTATCCTGCCTTTCTCCGTGAGACTGTAGGGATGCTCCCCATCACCATGGCCCGTCCTCAGTTTGCAGAGAACCAGCTTGTCACATGGCACTGGCTCTCTTCCTTCTCTCCAGCTGCTAAATGGCATTAAAAGAACTAAGCATCCATTAAATAAAACTTTCCCACTATTGCTTCCCATGTAGACAATTGCTCTTGCTGCCACGGGGAGGTTTCGTGCCAGCAGCTGGTCCATGGGCACACAAAGAGTGGGGAGGTGCCAGGATCGGTTCTGGTACAGCACGGGCCACCCAGGGAAAGCACCCGGGGGCCCCAAAATCCAGCACCAAACCCCAAATGATGGCACTCCCCCTGCCCATCCCCCGCTGCGTCACCCTGCAGCCCCATTCTCCCCCTCCAGTCTCGACTCAATTGCAATGTTAAGGAAAGGGGAAGGGAGGGTTATGGGGAAATTTCCCAGTTTGGAAGCAGCTGCGGGGGTGTGCAGGGAGGTTTATTCAGTGCAAAGCCCTTCAACACAGTTCCTCCGAGGTGAGATACGGGAACCTCAAGGACCCAACAAAGGGCAGGAGAGGAAGAACGTGGGGCTGGTTTGCGGCAGCCGGAACTATTTCGAGCACTGGTGGGGGAAAGAGAGATAAAAGAGAAAGGCAAAATGGAGGAAAAAAGCAAGAAGGTGAAATGTTTCCATTCTGGGTAGAAAGGGAACAAAAAGTGGACGCGGTACCTGCGGTCCATCCCATGGGCTCAGGGCTTTGACACCCCTCCTGCCCCGCCTGAGATGCTCTGTCCCACTACACCGCCCCAGCTCTGCCCACCAGCCTGCTCCAATTCACCATCAGCCACGCAACTGCGTCCAGTCGAGGAATTAAAGTGAGAACCCATCAAACTCATTTCATCATGAAGTGCCATCATGTAAAATGCTAAGCATTATCCTCATTGTGGTGGCCTAAGCCAGGATTAGCACACACGCCCCCAAGGCTGGGAGACCCCTTTCCTTAGCCGGGTGGCACATCTAAATCCCAGCGCCACAGCTCCGGCTCTGCCGCCCTTTGATGAGCAGAGCTCCCAGGTATTTGCTCATCCGTCAGGCACAGCCCTGATCCCCGGGTTTGTTTGCCCTGTATCGCGCAGGCTGAGTATGACCCAGGCAAGATGCAGGCTGAGCACTCTGGTCCCACCCCGGGTGCTTCTTGGGTACTCGACAGGATGGGGTTTAACTCCTGTCCCACACCACACCACCCAACAAGTTCAGCCCCCAGGAGAAACAGGGGCGCAGTCCCAGGGGTCTGCATCCTTACCACCACCCAGCACCCGCCCCAGCTCTTTCACCTCCGTATTTCACCCCACAATGCCGATCCCATGGAGCACCTTCCTGCTGCCTTCCCTGTCAGTACCAGCCTGCCATTAGCATCTGTCCT
>NW_008795909.1:10655288-10657841 GCF_000699145.1 Aptenodytes forsteri
TCCGCCCCGGCTGGAATTCTTCTGTCCCCCTACACCGCCGCAGCTCTGCCCACCAGCCTGCTCCAATTCACCATCAGCCACGCAACTGCGTCCAGTCGAGGAATTAAAGTGAGAACCCATCAAACTCATTTCATCATGAAGTGCCATCATGTAAAATGCTAAGCATTATCCTCATTGTGGTGGCCTAAGCCAGGATTAGCACACACGCCCCCAAGGCTGGGAGACCCCTTTCCTTAGCCGGGTGGCACATCTAAATCCCAGCGCCACAGCTCCGGCTCTGCCGCCCTTTGATGAGCAGAGCTCCCAGGTATTTGCTCATCCGTCAGGCACAGCCCTGATCCCCGGGTTTGTTTGCCCTGTATCGCGCAGGCTGAGTATGACCCAGGCAAGATGCAGGCTGAGCACTCTGGTCCCACCCCGGGTGCTTCTTGGGTACTCGACAGGATGGGGTTTAACTCCTGTCCCACACCACACCACCCAACAAGTTCAGCCCCCAGGAGAAACAGGGGCGCAGTCCCAGGGGTCTGCATCCTTACCACCACCCAGCACCCGCCCCAGCTCTTTCACCTCCGTATTTCACCCCACAATGCCGATCCCATGGAGCACCTTCCTGCTGCCTTCCCTGTCAGTACCAGCCTGCCATTAGCATCTGTTCTCCTGCTCCACCTCGGAAAAGCCCATAATTAACAAGGGCAGGGGATAACGGAGGCCAAACAGCAGCTCTTCAGAGCAGCATGAGGCTGAGCACCATCCCCGCCTGCACCTGCAGCGGAGACAAATGACCCCCACATGTATCAAAGCCTCGGAGATGGACGACAGGCTCCAGCAGCCACCAAGGGGTGACTGGAGTCCACGTCCTGCATCCCCAAGTGCCATACCGCACCTCTACCTCGCTCTGGATTTATGATGGATTTTCCTCCCAGTCTGGAGGGGAGGACCAGGGGGGTCAGCCCATGGGGACTGGGGATGGCTGACCTTCCCCGCTGTCACATCTCTACCTGGGACACACAGAGACCCAGACAACATCGAAACCAGCTTGGCACCTGCTGGGCATGCATCTCCCTCCTCCATCAGGCCACTGGCTCGGGGCAAATTCCTCAGGCACCATTAATCTGGGCTAATGGGGCTGCACAAAGGCGAGGCAGAACACCAGCGCTTCCCCTTCCCACCCAGGCGTACCCACAGCCCCTGCCTCCCAAACCACAGCCTTCCTGATCAGCCGCAGGGCTCCCTTGTCCTCCCTCTTCTCTGCTGCCTTTGGTGGGAGGTCAGGGCTATTCTCCCACCTGAAAAGCCAAAATTAGTCAGTGTTCAAGCCTGTGAATAGGCAACAATGGCTCCAACAGGAGGATCCCAACAGACCTGGGGCCTCCCAGCTCATTTCCATGTCAATGGGGTAGCTTTTCACCCTGCCCTGTCCCCATGGGGCCACCGCAGAGGTCCCCGGCAAGAGGCGAGGTCCAAAGCAGGAGTCATGCTCCCACTCTTCCCAGCAGGATAGGGGTCGCAGGCAGGGGCCACAGCCCCACAGTCAGGAGCAGAGAGATGCAGAAAATGCTCAGCAGCTTCATGCTTCGCCAACCAAACCAACTCCACTGGCTGGGAGGGAAAACCCAGTACTTGCTGGCAGCGCTGCATGCTCACAGCGATGGGCAAGGCCACACGGCTGGGAGGAGTACTCCCAGTACAACCCAGTACTCGCTGGCAGCGCTGCATGCTCACAGCGATGGGCAAGGCCACACGCCCCTTTTCCTAATGCAGGCCCCCAGCAACTCTCACCCAGAGGTTTAGGAGGGCTCAGTGTCCCCACCAACAACCCCAAAGCATCGCTATTCTGCCTTGCTCTCCCAGCACTGCTGAGCTACGGCCACCACTGCCTTACACAGCCCCACGACAACAGGGGCAGGACCAGCGACGGCATGCAGGCACAAACCCGCAGGCTCTTGCTTTTTCCTTTCCTTTCCTGTTTCCACCCTATTTCCAGGGTGGCAGCCCCTGCCAGGGCACGGGATGGTCTGCAGGGACCAGCTGCAAAGGTGATGCTGCTGTGTTTGGCTGGTACAGACCTGCCAGCTCCTAAGCACGCCCCACCTGGCAGCACGAGCCGGCTCAGGGGGCTGCCTAGAGGCGTTTTGCCCTCAAACCCTTTTTTCAGGACAATTACAGAAGCCAGGTTCACACTCAGCAGCCCTTTTGAAGATGTGGGGTCTTAGGGATCCACCTTCATCCCTGACCCTCCTCCAGCTTCTGCAACATGCCACTCCCCAAAAGTCACCTTGCCCCAACACCGGCAAAGCCTGGCGGCGACGTCGCCTCACCCGTTGGCGGCTCCGTGGCAGCCAGAGCGGGCTGATGGATTGGGGTTAGGCAGCGTGTTGCCTGCAGGCACCCGGTGCAGGAGCCAGGGAGAGGCGAGACGTGCACCGTCAGCACTTTCGGCAGGGAAGGTTGGAGCAGGGCTGGCTGCTGCTGCCTCCCCGGCTGGCTGGGCGCCAGGCTCCCAGCCCTCGCTCACCTGCTGGTTTTGTGTGGCGAGCAGAGCAGATGGGGAAA
>NW_008795909.1:10657898-10658838 GCF_000699145.1 Aptenodytes forsteri
GGTTTGGGGGGAGGGAGCCCCCCGACACCTCCTTTCCCTCCCTGAGGCCGCGCGAGCACGCTGGAGCATCCCTCGGAGAGCCAGGGGCATGGAAACGCTCAGCCCCGTCCATCCCGCACAAGGCAGGAGCCCAAACCTCAGCCACGTCCCCCTCCAGGAGTCACTCGAGGACGGAGCTGGCAGCTGTCTGCAGCCCCGGCCCCGCTGCCCCGGCCGGTCCCTGAGGCCAACGGTTCACGATGAATTTCTAATTGTTTCCTCCAACAATGAGACATCCTGTTCGGAGCCGGGCGGCTCAACAAAGCCTGACGCCGGCGAGCGGGGGCCCCTTCCTGCTGAGCAGGAGCAGGGCGATGCCGAGCACTCCCTGCCACGAGCAGGGGGACGGGGAAGGTTCCGCCGCCCCCTCCCAACCACCCCATCCACTTGACACGCCAGCTCTCCAGCCTCCACCTTGATTAAAACAGCTTAACGACTCCGGCGAGAGCTCTCGAGGGGGTGGGGAGCCGCTGAGAGGTATTTGATGGATTCACTTTGGCAACCGTCAGCTACCTTGTCATGCCAATAAAATTATTGCCATTGATCGGGGAGAGGTGCAGACGCATGCTCCGAGGAGCAAGATCTCCCTCCCAGGGCCAGGCGTAGGCGCCCACGAGGGCCGTGTGTGTCGGGTGAAAGGGGTCCCCAGGGGATGGGATGGGGACAGAGCGCAGAGCGGCAGAGGCAGGAGGAACAAAAGGCCCTTGTGCCGGGCGGCCAGCTGGGGAGAGGCAGCAACACGGGCAGGAGAGGATTTCCAGGGGCTGCGATGGGGTCAATGCTCGAGGAGTCCTCAAGCGTCGCCAGCTGACACCACCGAGGCCAGGGCAGGCGTCACGCCCCAAATCTGCCCCCCGAAAAAAGCCTGCTGAGGCACAGGCAGTAAGTAGGGGAGCCAGCA
>NW_008795909.1:10660008-10667266 GCF_000699145.1 Aptenodytes forsteri
CAGTCCCGGCCCCGCTGCCCCGGCCGGTCCCTGAGGCCAACGGTTCACGATGAATTTCTAATTGTTTCCTCCAACAATGAGACATCCTGTTCGGAGCCGGGCGGCTCAACAAAGCCTGACGCCGGCGAGCGGGGGCCCCTTCCTGCTGAGCAGGAGCAGGGCGATGCCGAGCACTCCCTGCCACGAGCAGGGGGACGGGGAAGGTTCCGCCGCCCCCTCCCAACCACCCCATCCACTTGACACGCCAGCTCTCCAGCCTCCACCTTGATTAAAACAGCTTAACGACTCCGGCGAGAGCTCTCGAGGGGGTGGGGAGCCGCTGAGAGGTATTTGATGGATTCACTTTGGCAACCGTCAGCTACCTTGTCATGCCAATAAAATTATTGCCATTGATCGGGGAGAGGTGCAGACGCATGCTCCGAGGAGCAAGATCTCCCTCCCAGGGCCAGGCGTAGGCGCCCACGAGGGCCGTGTGTGTCGCGGGGAGGGTGAAAGGGGTCCCCAGGGGATGGGATGGGGACAGAGCGGGAGAGGGCAGAGGCAGGAGGAACAAAAGGCCCTTGTGCCGGGCGGCCAGCTGGGGAGAGGCAGCAACACGGGCAGGAGAGGATTTCCAGGGGCTGCGATGGGGTCAATGCTCGAGGAGTCCTCAAGCGTCGCCAGCTGACACCACCGAGGCCAGGGCAGGCGTCACGCCCCAAATCTGCCCCCCGAAAAAAGCCTGCTGAGGCACAGGCAGTAAGTAGGGTAGCCAGCAGCGGGGTCACGAGGGGGGCCGAGCCCTCCCGCGCGCTCCCGGAGCCGGATTTCACGCACCGAGACACAAAGGGGCCCTTTTGAGCTGGAGCCGCTTACCCTGAGCGCTAAGCAGAGGGCGACACGAAAGGACCCGCGGGGATGGGGACCGGCAGAGCAGGCAGGGAGCCTGACAGCTTCTCCTTCCAGCTCACATGGACTGCAACTGGGTCGTGCCTCGTACCCCAGAGGCTGACGCACGGGGGCTTTCGTTATGGGAAGAGAGCCAGCAGGCAACCAGGAAATTTCCAAAAAGCCCCCAGTCAGCAGCTCCCCCTCCCCAGAGGACCTATTTTCAGGTCATACTGCCCAGTCACACACCAAGGATTGGAATGCACCAAAGCATCGTTCTCCAAAGTTTTATGACAACCCTACACAAAAGGGGTGCTTCCACAGGCTGCCAAATCTGGCCCCCTGAAGCAACCCCATCTCCCTGCTCTCGGCAGGACAGGGGGCTGCAGGGGAGCCCCTCGACCCTCCCCAGGACAGAAGCACCACGTCCTGTTGTGTAGGGATGGGGATGACCCACTTGGCGTGAAGAGTTCATTTTTTATTATTATTATAATGATAATGATGATAAAAGTGGAGAAGCCAAAGCAGCCAGATGTGGGGCCAGTTCAGCTGTGCTTTCCATGGGAGAGAATAAATAAGCTGCAGCAAGCGCGGGCCCAGGGGGGAGCAGATTCCCAATGGAGACACATCCTGACGCGTTCACGCCCAAGGCCAGCCAGTTTCAGGACAGGGCAGGGAGCTGCAGGGACTACGGTGGTGACTGGGCAGCCAGATAATCCTCCAAAAAATGAGAGCTCAGCTGGCTGTGAGGGGATGCGTAGTCCAATGTTATCCTGGCTGGGATGCACTGGCTGCACCATCCCATGACCATGCCCACCTTAGGGATAACCAGCACCACCTTGGATCCAGGCGCTGGAGATCTCCTGCGGAGCTGTGGCAGGAGGGACAGCTTGAAGCCTCCTTGCTCTGCAGCAGCCGAGGGACGGCAGTGGGCAGGGAGCCACCAGCTGCTTTGAGGGAGGAGCTCAGTTCATCCCCCCAAAAATA
This sequence comes from Aptenodytes forsteri, assembly GCF_000699145.1. Taxonomy (NCBI): domain Eukaryota; kingdom Metazoa; phylum Chordata; class Aves; order Sphenisciformes; family Spheniscidae; genus Aptenodytes; species Aptenodytes forsteri. The sequence goes on from NW_008795909.1 coordinate 10,661,863, forward strand.
ACCAGGAGGCACCCAAAACTGGGTCAACCCACAAGGGCCACACCAGAGCTCAGCGGAGCCCTATGGTGGTGCCTTGTTTGCATAACGAGGAGCAGATGGCAAGCTAACAAGGGCGGACCGGCCTCTGTGCTGCACCTCCCAGGATGCCCCACTGCCCCATCTCCGAGCCGCCAGCCCAGCACAGTGCAGTTACTGGGAGGGGGTTGCACACCCCCTCCAGCACCATCCTTCTTCCCTTTCCATACAACACTTCAAGCACACTCAAAATCGAGTCCTTGGCACACACAGGTTAAAAGGCGACTATGGGTGCAGTGTCAAACGTGCCTTTCCAGCACATGTCTGAGCACTCCCATTGCAATTATACACACAGCTTTCTGTCCACCCAAAAAATGGCAAAGGCAACCCTGGGAAAACAACGACCACCCAATAAAAAGATTGTCAAGCAAGGACAGGTAGTTTCCAGGAAAAAGCCAAGCATTAGAAAGCAAGCCTCGCTTCTCTTGTGCAAATATCCCCCGGACATCCCCGCTGCAGTGTGCTCACAGCTCATGTCCCGGTGTCACTTCCCCATCCACAGCACCCTCAGACCTCAGGGTGCAAGGCCGGGTCCCTGACGCACCAGCTCAGCGGCGCAGAGGAAGTGGCTCACCGCCAGCCCCAGCAGCGTGAGAAGTCATCCCCGCATTGCTCACCCGGGCAGCAGCAGGAATTCCCCAAGCGCCCCAATCCCATGACTGCTGGCACAGAAGACAGCGAGCACGTGGGGCCGAAGGCTTTCCAAGCCTGGCCTCTCCGCATAACTTGGGGCCAGCCAAAGATAACCGCCTGCCTAGTAACCCTGCAGGGACAAGCTGAGAGGGGGCTGCCATGGGCTTTGCTGCTGCGATGCACTCAGCATCCCAGAGGTCCTGTATCTCCATTCCCCCCAGTGCCTCCCCATCCCAGCTCGCAGCCCCTGTCCCACAGCCAGTTTTGCAAATCTGACATTGCTTGCAATATCCTTCCACCCCCCCAAAATTAGGGTCTCGCTGCAGCTGTGTCGGCAGCAGGTGCTGCCCAGCACCCCAGCCTCGCAGTGGCAACTGTTGGCGGCAGGGCCGGGGAGAGGCTGCAGGGCAGCCAGAGGCTCGCGTGGCTTTTTTGGGGGGACAAAGGGAGGCTCTGTCTGCACACAACAGCCTGGACAAATGCTGGGCATGGGAGCTGCCATCCAAGGAAAATCCAGACGCGGCAGTGACTCTGCCCTGACCTTACCCTGGCCCAGATGGCGAGATCGGTGCCCCCTCAGATGAGCAGCATCCATTACAGGGCTCCTGGGGATGGGGAGGGGAGCACCCAGCTGTCGGCACAGCCCTCCCTCCCCAAAGATGATGCCAGGGGGTGCCGGCAAGGGCAGGGGGGACTGGCAGGAGGGCAGAGAAGCCACCAGGCTGCGCCAAGCCTAACACAGGTGCTTGCCAAGGGGATGGTGGGAAACGCCAAAGACTTAAAAGCAGAGGGATTGCGACCGCTGCTGAGGGATGCACCCCTCCTGCACTCTGCCTGGGGGAGCCACTTTGGTCACACTCTGCTGTACCCCTGCTGGGCATCCCATCCCCTGGTTGGGGACATGTCGGCACCACTTGGGGACAGGTCAGCAGCCCCCCTCTCACACTCCCCAGGCAGGGGGGAGCCCTCCCCTCCCTCCGGCCCCGCTGCAGCCAGGCAGCAGGATCAGGTAGCTGCTGAGGCAGCGCTTTGCCAGGCCAGCCAGGCAGGGGCTGCCGCAGAAAGGCTGGGCTGCCCACCGCAAGGTCACAGCAGGGGACGAGGGAAGGACCTGGTGGCACATGGCTCGGAGCCTACAACATGTTCCCATGCTGCCATCGGAGAGCTCTGCAACCCCAGGGGTTTTGGGGGCTCCAGGCAGGACAACCCTACAAAACCTGCCCGGCATCCCAGTGCTGGGACAGGACCAAGACCCACCTCTTTGTTCCCCCTGGAGCTCCTGCTCCATGTCCTCATGCCCCGCAGGGCCAGAGAGCCAGACCAGCTCTTTGGGGCACCGAGTTTAGAAATCAGCAAAAAGAAAGCTGGGGAAAGCCCTGCAGGAGAGGAGGATGCTCAAACCACACCTGGGCTCCAAGTCCTGGCCTCAGCCATGACTCTGTAGCATGCAGTCCGCACCCCAGCCAGGCACCCACCCTAGATAGCCGCTTGCAAGTGGCTCTGAAGCTGCAAAGACCAGAGAAAAACTGAAAAAAGGAGGGAGAGGAAAAAACAAATCTGCCGTGTAAAAAGCAACTGCCAGCCCCTCTACATAAATAAGGAACTAGAGGTGTAACACTGTCCCCGTGGCTTTGTGAACCCTCCTCCCACACACTCCTTCCTTCCCATCCCCATTTAAAACCTCCCATCTGGAGCCCAGAGGCAGGAGAAGCTGCCAGCAACACGACACCAGTCCCTCCAGATCCCTCATCGATCCGGAAGGGAGGACGAGCTGCCTCCGTCAGCTCCCCGCAGCCCCGCTCAGCCCTGGCGCCACCGTGTCCCCCCCGAGGACCGCAGAAAGCCAAGCAGAGGATGTGGGGTTGGAGAGGACCACCAGCATCCTGCCCCCCACCCTAACACATGCTGCCATGTCCCCCCTGCCCCTAAACATGTTGCTAATAGGCAGGGCTGCAGGCAGGTGAGGGGTCCAGGGGAAACACGGGCAGGGTGAACAGAACATATGGGGACTATTGCCCGCAACGGCACCCTGCTCCTGATTCCTGCCAGGGAAGCCACCCTGCCTCCTCCAGGGCACTCTGATCAGCACAGATCAGGAGAAGCAGCAAAAATGCAGGGTGCTGTGCCCAGGACGGGGTGCTGGAGCACCTCGCAAGCCACAGAGCAATGGGCTGGACCCCCCAGCCAAGCCCTGGTCCTCCTGCCCCTGGCAGGGACCATACCAGGACCTTCGCACTGCCTTTCCCTGGCTGAGGATGCAGTTAATGCAAGCTGTGTTTATACAGGGCATGTACAGCTGTAATTATAGGCACGATGTTATGATAACAGGAAATCCGTGCCCTGTGGAGATGCAGGCAGAGAAAGGCATGCACGGAGCTATTTGCTAATTGCCACCAACAAGCAGCCTTTTGTGCCGTGGTGGGGTAAGGGAAGAGAAGTCTCCCGCACGGCGGGCTGGAGCCATCAGCACCCACCTCTGCCCATCCTGCCCAGGTCAATCGCAAAGCCATACGGACCCAGACAGCCAGAGCCCGCTCCATGGCAGCTACAGGGCAAACCCACCTGCCCTGAGACACAAGGGGACGGGCTCTGATCCACCAGCAGCCAGGACTCAACTTCCCTAGTTTATAAACCTTCCAAAAGACAGAGGTTTTGAAAATTTGGTTGGCAGAGGGGAGCAAGGGGAAATTGCCCCTCACTGGCCCTTTGCACGTTACCCCCAATATATCAAGTCATGCTATGATGGAGGCACAGCCCTACCTGTACCCCAAAGAGCCAGCGAGGCGAGCAGTCATCCCTCCCCATCAGCATCACCAAGGGCTTTCCTACCTTTTTGATCTTCCCGCTTCGTGTGCCTGCAAAGACAACGGTTTGTCCTCTGTAGTCGTAGGCAGCCACTGAGGTCATCCCATCCTCCTTATCCACAAAGAGCGGGGTGCCCTCGATGGTGACGGTCCCACCCAGCGGCTGGTTAAAATCCTGGCCGCAGAAATTGTCGTCGATCTGCAGCGGCTGTCGGAAGAAAACAGAGGAGAGATGAGTTTTTTGCCAATGCCTTGACATGCCGGACCTCCCAGATGGCCATCAGCCCCATTGGCTACAGCAGCTTCGGCAGCCCCATCCCTTGCCCATCCTGTCCCAGCCATCCCACCTTACCAGCCGAGGGAAGGGATGAGCTGATGCTTCCCTAAAATTCCCTACATGCTGATGTAAGGCACTTGGGACACATCCAAGGCATGCAGCCCCTCTCTGCATCTGAACAAGCTTTGCAGACCAAGACCAAGGCTCTCGGTCCTCTGCATCTTACAGAGCAGCACTTACAAACCCAGCGGGAGCCAGCGCAGCATCCCTGCTCCCCCTCCATCCCCACCGCTGCCATCTCAGACACGTGGGATGTCGGCACAAGCTCCCCAGCACACACACACCCCTCTCCTCCTCACCCCGGCGCTAGCTTCAAAAAGAAAACAGGTTGGCAGTAAGGCAGGAGGGGCTGAATCCTGCACCCCAGCCTTCCCCCAGAGACAAAACACTTCCCAGCCAAGGCCATGCCAAGACAAACAGGTCAGGGCTCTTGAAAGAGCCTCACTTCACATAGCAGAGCCTCCAGCAAACACGCTACCCACCTGCCAGCCCTGTTCCTCCTCCCGCAGGAACGTCTTCGGGAAATCCCCACATTTTTTTCCATGCTGCCATGCCCCAGACAAGGCGCCTGGCTCAGCCAGCTGCCTCCTCAGTTCAGCACTTGCCCGCGGGCCTGGGAGAAGCTTTTGCAAGCTCTGCCCGGGGAGAGGCAGAGGCAGGACTGCACCAACTCCCCTCCGCCCTTGGGGCTGCGACAGCAGGGAACTCCGGCGAAGGCGCTCGCGCCGATAGGCAAGGAAAAGCCAGAGGGATGCCCCCCGTGAAAGCTGGGATGCAGGCAGGGGAGCAGGACCAGGACCATCTCTGCAGCACTCACCCCCTCCATTGAGCATCCTCGCCATGTCGCCCTGACCTGCTGAGCAGAACAGACCCTGGCCACAGGTATCCGGCCTGGGGGGCACATGGGCCTCCCGGAGGTCCCATGCTAGGCAATGGCCTCACGAGGTCACACAGCACCAGCAAAATCCACCCCCAGCAGCCCTCGGCCTGTCCCAGGTAGCGAGGGGCTCTGGCCAAATCCCCAAGGGTGGCAGTGAGCCTGTGTGCAGGAGGTTAGGGCGGCAAGGCAGGCACAGCCGACGGGGAGACAGCCTGCTCTGGCCACGGGATTTTTCCACTTCACAAGGTTCCTTATGTAACTTTGAATTTAAAGGGGAGAGAGGCTTTTTGGCAAGCAGCAGCCTCCAAATGCATGCCAGTCCCCAAGGGGTTTTAAATCCATACAGCATGTGCACAGAGCACATGGGAAAACGCCGAGCTCCCGAGCTCCACATAAGCAAGGGCAGTACGTAGCTCCACGATTCCCACTCACCACTGCCTGGGGAGCAAGGGTTCAGCCCAGACCGGCTCCCACCAGCCACCCACAGTCACCCACGGGGAGGAGGGAAAACACGGCACTTTTCCATGCCCTGGCACCATGCACTCGCAGCCACAACAGCTTCAGCCTCCCGCAGGCACGGCGAGGCTGCTCGCCCTCCTTGCCGTGCTGCCACGCCGGCCCCAAGGCCAGTGGTCCTGCGCCCAGCTGCAGTGGGGTCTCAGCGCCGTGCCGGCC
>NW_008795909.1:10667328-10688290 GCF_000699145.1 Aptenodytes forsteri
GCTGCAGTGGGCGCCGTGCCGGCCTTCCAGCTTCCAGTGGGGAGGACGGGGAACAACGCCAGCCGGTCACGTTCGGCCTCCCCATGCGGGCTGGGGGTGCTGGGCTGCTTCCTCAGTTACTCTAACTTCTGTTTTTGCTGGGTGCCTGAGTTAGTATGCAGCGAAAGATCGACTCACTTGGCCGCCTGACCTTTACTCGTCCTTCCCTAAACTGGGGGAACTCCTGCAGCCAGACGTGAGATGCGGGGATCCCCAAAACAGGAATGTGGGGCACCACACACCTCTGCAACCCCTCTCTGCATCTTAACCTGAAAAGGGGGGAATGCCCTGGCACCATGCACTCGCAGCCACAACAGCTTCAGCCTCCCGCAGGCACGGCGAGGCTGCTCGCCCTCCTTGCCGTGCTGCCACGCCGGCCCCAAGGCCAGTGGTCCTGCTCCCAGCTGCAGTGGGGACTCAGCGCCGTGCCGGCCTTCCAGTGGGGGAGGACTGGGAACGACGCCAGCCGGTCACGTTCGGCCTCCCCATGCGGTCTGGGGGTGCTGGGCTGCTTCCTCAGTTACTCTAACTTCTGTTTTTGCTGGGTGCCTGAGTTAGTATGCAGCGAAAGATCGACTCACTTGGCCGCCTGACCTTTACTCGTCCTTCCCTAAACTGGGGGAACTCCTGCAGCCAGACGTGAGATGCGGGGATCCCCAAAACAGGAATGTGGGGCACCACACACCTCTGCAACCCCTCTCTGCATCTTAACCTGAAAAGGGGGGAAGGGGAATTTGGACCTCTCCATCCATTCTCTGAATCCCAGCCTTGCAAGCGCCCTCTCCTATCCATCAGCCAGCACACGCGCTAAGCATCCTCCTCTGCATCACCAGGCTAGACATTTTAAACAGCAGATCTGAGAAAATTATCTTCCCAACCACAAGGCAAGACGGGAGCGATGCTCCAGCCGATACCCAGCTCCCATCCGGATACCTGGGATCCTTCAGGCGCTTTGCTGGGAAAAAAACACTCTCTGGCCCCGACAGCTCCTCTGCCCCAGTAAAGCATCCCAGCATCTTCCACCCGGCCGCCAGCAGTAGCAGAGGGGTTAAGGTCAATGCCATGAAGGTATTTAAGCCCCGGCAGCCCCTGGGTGCAGTTTCTGCTCTCTCCACACTCAATCTGCAGCTTCTCCAAACCCTCAGCTGCTGAATATGCAAGAGGAGAGATGTTTACGGTGTTTACTCCTCTCTGCTTTGTCTCAACAAACTCTCTGGGAAACGACAAATACAGCTGCGCTCCGGGACCACGAGGAGCGCCCGCCACCACTACGATGCTGACACCACCTCGATAAATAATTATGCCAACAATTAGCTCATTAACAGCAAACTGCCTCGTTAGGGAAGCGCAGGCATGCAGCACGGTGAGGTCGGGCCAAGGGCGGCGGTACAGGGGTTATGGCACCAACCGACATCCCTGGCAGATGCAGGCTGCGGGGAGAGGCGAGGCAGAGGGATGGAGGGACGGAAGGTCAGAGGGACAGCTGTCCCCCAGCCAGTGCCGGCAGGGACCAACACACACCACGGCACGCGAGGGCCAGTGACCTTGCAGATGCTGGGATCTGCAGGAGGCGTCGAGCTCTGCCTGCTCTCCTATTTGCACGGGTGTTTGCAGGGACCATGGCCTCAGCCCATTGCAAGGGGAGGTTGTTTGGTTTGGCAGTATTTTTTATTTATTATTATTATTTTTCTTTTATTTCACTGCTTTCCTTTGGCACCCCTCTCAGCTGCCCCTGGCCCCAAGACATCCCAGACGTCCACGGCACTGCAGCCTTCTCCTCTCTCCCAGCACTAACCTGCCTCCCCAAAATAGGGTCAGGAAACTCAGATTTCCCAGGGGAAGCAGCCTGCCGGAGGGGGGAAAGCAGGCCCACAGCACCGAGCGAGCAGGAGTGGGCCGTCTCCTTGATATGCCTTGTCTCATTACTTCCCTTCTTCAAGCCCACTTACGAAAGCAATGAGGGAGCAGACAGCAGAGGCGAGGCTCCCACCACTCAGCATTATTAATTAGCTAGTAATTCACCAGTTAACGCCATTACAGACACACCCCGTCCCCCTGTGCCCCTCCAGGGGCTGCGATGGAGTATGCAGGGGACACAAATAGCCAGGGAGGAGGTTGCAGGAGGCAGGCACCAAGTGCTAGGCTGGGATGCCAGGCTTTTTGCACGTTAATCACTGCCCAGGAATAATCCCAGCACAGTACAGTTTGTTAACATCTGCATTTCTTTGGCTGTCCCCGGGAAGGATTTGGCTTATCCCTGCCCAGTTTGGGCCAGTTTATCACTAGCTGTCGCCCTGTGCCAGCAGACTGGGCTGCGAGCCCCACCAAGGACTCAAAACTCATTTTCTCCCTTGCGCGGTGCTGCTGCCCACGTCCTGCCAGCTCCGGGCACTGGCTCTGCCCATGCTGCCAGCCTGGGGGTCAAGGACTCCGGGAACCCAGACTTGGTCCCTGCTGCAACATCTCCACTCCAGCTCCAACTTGCTGCCCAATCCCAGCCCTGCTACATCAGACCCTCGTCCCCCATGAATGGGGGGACAGGTGTGCTGGGGAGATGCACTGAGCATGTCTGGCTGCAGGCACACAGACCTCAGTCCCTGCATTGCACAGGGATAGCAAAGAGCCAGGCTAGACAACACTGAACCCCTCTTCAGTGGAACACTGTGAGCAGCAAAACCTCTGGACAGGCTCAGGAGTGATTTAGGCAGTGAGGCTGGCGCAGGAGAATGGATGGGACAGTCCTGCAAGGTGCCTTTGCTGTGCATGTGAGTCCACGCACAGATCTGAGCACACCAGCACAAGGGGTGTCACTCCCCTTCCCACTGCCGGATCGCTGGATCCCAGGAGGGGAGAGACAGAAGCAGGAGACAGGAATTCACTCTGCTCACCAGCATTTGGGAGGAACCACTAACATTTCCCAAGCTGGCTGCCAAGCCTGGCGTCCTCTCCTCCTGCTCCGGAGAATCGGAGCTGCCCCCGCAGTGCTGGGGGATGAGCATCCCTTGGCCCTGCGCTGCTCGAGGTCTGGGAGCGGGGCACCGGCAAAGCCTCCTCCAGCGTGGACCAGCCTCAGCCCCTTGTCACCGCAACGGAGCAGAGCAAGAGCTCCTGGGACATTTTCCATATGGAAGAGGTGTAAATCCCAGGCAACTACTGACTTCAGCAATTACATTCTGCCTCCTTAAAAATAAAAAAACAACATGACAGCCCATTTTCTGGCCAGCCCTCACCACTGAGAGATCCGTCACTGCCACGACCCACCCCAGAGGTGGCTGCATTTTACTAGGGGCACAGAAATTCCTGCCAGAAAGAGGTTACATGCTCCATGGGGTCTGGTTTGGCTTGCGATCCAGCCATGCCTTTCCGAGCTCTGCTTGGCAGCTGGAGCAGGACGGGGACAGAAAACACCACCTGGCTCCCCCTGGGGAGAGTGGCACCCCCCAACCCAACCCATTCAAAAGCAGGAGCCACACCATCGTGGCACGCATTCTTCCACCCTGCAAAAGCCATGTCTGCAGGACCCAAAGAGCACCTCGAGATCCACCTACTCATGCAGGTTGGCCACCAGGTAGCAGTCCCAGGACCCTCCTAGCATGAAACCCCCCCAAAGGGGTCAGAGCCCCCTCCCCAAACCCAGGGGGCACAGTGCTGTTGCGGGGCTCCAGGGGAGGCAAGCCAGGAGTGCAGGAGAAGACGGCAAGCATCTCCTCCGCCAGAGCCAGCAGCTGCGCGACCCAACAGGCAGCAGTGTAATGATTTCATCATTTTCCAGCAAAATTAAATTAGTTCAAAGCCAAAATCTGATTTGCAAGCCCAGCGCTCTTGACAGCAAACCCTTTACTTTGTCAGGCAGCTGTTAGCTGTCTCCTCCGGAGCTGTGGGGAGGACGGCAGGAGGGAAGGCCAGGCTGCTCCGCAGGGACCCCTGCCCACCTGCGGGCACCGCCAGGCACCCAAAACCCTGCTCAGGCAGGGCTGGGGGCTTGGTGATGGCTGTCGAGCATCAGCAAGCGTGGCTGGGGGGAGGTGGACAATAGCAGGGGTGTCAGGACCTCCACCAGACCCTCCCAAATGCACACGCCAGCACCCCAAAACCTCTCTCTGCCAGGTATCTGACCCTGCCTGGGGACTACCCAGCCCAGTTTGGTGATGCCCAGTGTAAGACCTCCCCCTCACCCAGAGCCATAGCCTCCCTGAGACCGCTCATGGTTTATAACATTGCCTGGAGAAAAATCCAGCAATAGTAATAGTTCAGCTGGAAAACAAACCCAGAGAGCCAAGTGGGGAGGTCCCCCATTCCCCACCACTCACAGGCCCCACACAGAGCAGCTGAGCCACAAGCAGGGGCCAGATGCGCCCACATGAGCACCAGGCAGGAGGACACATCTCTGGGGACAGAGGGGAGCACTTCCTCGGTTGGGAATCACTGCTCTGAGACGCTGGCACTCACCTCCTGCACCTCTGAACAACAGTTTGCACTAGCCACGCTCAAAACCCACCTCATTGACAGTGCCTTGTGCCCTCTGTCCTCCTCTCCAGCACCCAATGGAGAGGACGTGGTCTCTCCACACTGAGCATGACCAACTTCTACTGGGACCGCCAACCTCCCCACCTCCCTCCACCAGGTCTGCGCTCCCCATCCCCCACATCCTACTGCCCCCAACACCTTCTGCTCGGCCACCACCAAGCCCCACGTGAGACGTCACTCACAAATTCACACGTGCCATCTGCAAAGGACTCAGTGCCCTGAGGACTGAGCATCCTGCCCTCCCAGCCCAGCTCACTGACACCACCAAAATCCACAGGGTAGGGGAACCAGAAGCAGGCACCTGCCTCAGCACGGGACCCCTTGTTTGGGGCTCTCCATGGGCACTGATGCAACCCAAACAGCCACCCCGCACTGAAGCTGTGATCTCCACAAGGAATGCTACCGAGCAAGCCGAGCACCCAGCCCTAACGGCGCCAGTCCTCCCCTGGAAAAAACATGGCTCAGGTCAGGTCACCGAGAAAGGTCTGGCCAGAGAGTACTGCCAGGAGCCAGAAACAGCCTGGCTTGGGTAAAGACAAGCGGTAACTTACCGAGTTGATGCAGCCCAGTTCCTTATTCAAGAGCCAGGGCAGCGACAGTTTCCCTTCCCCTCGGTAGCATGACTGGATACGCTCCTTGATCTTATCCTTGATCTTCTTCAACGTGAAGAGGCAGAGCACAGACTCCTTGGGAGGCTTAACCCTGTTTTTCTGGCCCTGGGAGAAGATGGTGAAGAGGATATCCTCCCGCTCCGAGATGCCCAGGTACTTGGCCAAAGCCTTGCCAGGCTTGGTCAGGTAGGCGTCCTGGATCAGGCGGTATTCAATGCCATCCTGCACACAGCCGATGGGGAACTCAACGTAGGAGTAGAACTTGGGGTCATCCACGCAGAGGCGGACGATCTTGGAGGTGAAAAACTGCTCCCCAGTGGAGTCTGGCGAGGTGAGCTGGGTGTCCAGCTGAAGGGTCAGGTAGTAAACAAACTGCTCACTGCTGAAGCTGTAGATGTAGTAAATGTCAAAGGTGGGGAACTTGGAGAGTGTATCCGAGGGGATCTTGAGCTGGGAGGATACAAACTCATCCTGGTAGACAAAGCCAAACATCTCTGCATTCTCCTCGTTGGCCATCAGTTTGCGGCTGGAGAGGGTGGGGAAGTACTCTGACTTCCCATCAATGGGCGTCCCAATGAAGAGCTTGTTCTGCCCGTTCAGCACCTCGATGATGACCCCAGACATGGTGCCTGACTCATTGACACTGGAGAGGTAGTGCTCCTTGCGGTGGTGGGGCTCACCCAACTTGAAGAGGTCGTCCAGCCGCAGGAACTGGCAAATACCCTGGGAGGCACTGCCGCAGGCAATCAGCCGGTTCCCCGAGTAGTCCACCAGCAGCAGTTTGTTCACGTTATTGGTGGTGACCAGCCCGTGCGGGCAGGACTGAACACTGGGCGGAGGGTAACACTTCTCATTGTCCTCCACGGGCCCCGTCACGTGAGTCCGCAGGAGCGTGAGGTTATTGGAGAGCTTGTAGATCCGATTGACAGCCCCCACATAGACCTCCCCGGTTTTGTTGTGGACCACCAAATGCGTCAAGCTCCAGTCTGTAACCGGGAAAGTCCTAAAGGGAGATTTGGGGCTGCCTTCCGCCAGCGGTAGCCAGGTGCTCCCCAAGAGCAGCAAGGTCCAAACGTTGATGGACAAGTGGTGCTTGAGCCAAAGAAGCCACATTGCAGCAGCCTCACATCCAGCCAAGGCCATGCCCAAACCCAGCCACAAAATAAATAGAAACAAACCCAAACTAAAGGGATGAGGGAAGGAGGAGGAGCTAACGGGACACAGCCTCCTCTGCTTCCGCTGCGCTCGGCATTCAGGGCATCGTGGGCACAGCCAGTTCGGTCAGCCCTAGAGGGAGAAAGACAAGAAGAACAGGGTTAGGAGGCTTTCCTGCATGGTGTCAAGCTTGTTCCACCCCACCCAGCAGAGACTCTGCTGCTTCACACTTTTCTAGCAGGCAGCCTAACAAAACGTCCCCCACAACCTCCTGCCCCAGAGGAAGACACGTCCCCAGTGCAGGGACCAAGGGAGCCTGTGAGATGCTAAGGATAACCCCACCTGGCTGCACACCACTGCGCACAGCATATCCCAACCAAGGAGCTGCCATGTGCTTTGTCTCACCATCCCAGCCTCAACCACCAGCCCCACCACCCAGCAGCCCGCTCCGAGGGGCACCACCCTGCCCTCGCCCCCACCCAAGCCCCCTCGGGAAAAGCAGCAGCTGCTTAAGCGTGCCTGCAGCCGCTGGCTGGACCAGACCGGCACGTCCCCGCAGGCAGTGGCCTGGCGATGCGCTCCAGCACACCTATTGCATACAAACGACTTGGTGGGGCGTAGCTGGCCCTGACATGCTTTTAAGACCACCAGCAGCACCAAAGTATTAGCTGGGGATGGCTGCTAACAAGCCTCGAGAGGAGCCTCCTGACCTGCTGCCCCTGCCCTGCTCCACTGTGGCACTGGGAGCAGTTGCAAAAAACCCAGTTTGCAGCAAGCACAGCCCAAGCCCCTACACAGAGGAGGATCTCAAAAGCACCTTTTAAAGGACCTGGGAGAGCCGAGAGCCCTGGCACACTGCCTGCCATCCCTGCCACCTGCCTGCCTGACAAACCCCAGGAGGGCCATGGGCAGGAGGAGTTGGTGGGGGGGAGCAAGCGGGCACAGCAAGGAGAAGCACTTCCTTCTGGCATTTATATGCATTAAGAAACGCAGGGCCAGCCATCAGGCAGTTGGCTTGAGAGGCTCCAGAGGGACGAGGGGGCACATGCAGGAAGGATGGAGAGCTCTGCACGCTGCTGTGCCACAGCTGGGGCTCGCCAACATGGAGCAGCAAAGCAGCAGGGAGCCAGCCAAAAACCCCACACCAGTGTGACCTTTGCACCCCTGGCAGTGGGGAGGAGATGGCTGCAGGTAACCAATGCAGACAGCTCTGCCCTCCGTATCTGCTCAGCAGCCCCTCGGTTACACCCCCCTCTCTGTCTTCTTCACCCCCGCCCCCCACAGGCACAAGCACCCCTGGGCTAACGTGGGGTTGTGCAAACCCCCCCTGCCAGCACACAGCCTGTCCCACCCAGGGACACCATCATGGCCTGTCCACCCAGGGTGGGACCATTGCTCCCAAGGTCCATGTCCGGAACACGAGATCAGCCCTCAGTTCCCCACCCCAGCCGCCGCAGATAAGCCACTCCGAAAGCAAGCGGAGGAGGAGAGCCGCCCTCTCCTTATCACCCATCTCTGACTCAGCCCAGGATAACCTGCGGGAGGATCCCCGTCAGGGAGTGGCGCGGGTAGGAAATATGGCCCGCGGTGACTGCGTGGCTCTGCCGGCATCCCAGACCCGGCAGGGTGTCATCAGAGGGCAGCCAGCTGCGCACGCCATAACGGCAGGGCTGTGTGGGGCCAAATGGGTACCCCAGAGCTCGGCAGCCTGCTCTTGGCAGGGCTGTGGGACCCGCCAGCCAGGCTCCACGCAAACCTTGGGGGGCTGCATCGTCACCAGGCCAGCGGCTGGGCCATACGGGCACCCCGACATCCTGCATCCTTCAATTCTGCTGCCCCCTCCCCAAGCCACAGAGCCAGCCAAGGAGAGGTCTGAGGGAAGGGAGAGACTTTTTCCCCCCTTATCCCACTCTCAACGAACATGAATCCCCCCTCTCCCTTCCCAGGGCAAGCCCAGCCCCAGCCATCCCTGCAGCCCTGCCAGCTCCACTGGGCCCCCGGCACTTTGGGCAAAGCTTCCGCACCGCTTCCAAACCCTCTCTGCAGATCTGCCATCTCCACCAGCTCTCCCCTGCCCACGCGCTCGCCACCCTGCTCCCTTCCACCCCCCAAAATATCCACCTCCGAGGCAAGAGCCTCAAGGGAGGTTTGGGCAACGGCGTTAAGAGCAACACTGTGACCAAAGTCAGGTGCCACAAAGCCCCATGGGTGTGGAGACAACCAAAGCATGAAGCCACCAGCCCTGGAAATCATCCCCATGGTCCTAATCACCCATTCCTACCACCTTTTCCAACATTGGGAGCCTCCTAGCAAAGAGCACACAGCCACACCACTGCTGGGGCGAGTGCGCTCCCAGGGGACAGCCACGCTGCCCAGCGTCTTCATTTTTACAAGCTTGTCGGTAAGACCATAACCACGAGCACCCCAGATCAGAGCTTATTAGCCCCAAACCACACGGAGCTGTGGGACCAAGCCACGCTGTCAGCACGAACCTGCCGGTTAGCTCAGAGAGCCGCCAGCCCGGCAGCGGCAGGCAGCACGGTTTCCTGCCGGCTTGCCAGAAAGAGGTTTCCCACCCCAAGAAACCAGCACAGCTCTCACCAAGCCACTGTGAACCACAGGGCCGAGCCCCTCCAGGAACAGTACAGCTGGCTCCCTCGCGAGGAGATCACCATCGACACGAAACTCATGCGCCAGCGACACACCACAGAAAGAAGAAGGAGCAAGGAAGGCAGCGGAGGTGAAAGTGGGAGCTCGGTGCAGCGTGGGGATGCCAGCCACAGCATTGCCCTGCTGGGACGTGTGAGGGGGACAGGGAAGCCACTTTCTGAGTGCGTCTCTATGATTCATCACTTCTATTTCAGGGAGCGGGAGAGCTGGAGGTCGAGCTGCTGCCACAAAGAAGGGCCAGAAAGCCCAACAGGAGATTCCCAAATTAATGTAGGGAAGTGCTACTCAGGAGCTGGAATGAGAGCAAAGCGAGGCAGAGCTGGGGCGAGCAGAGAGATGGCACTCAGCAGAGCTCCTCCAAGATTTCTGCTCCTAAATATACGTTAGCAGCAGCATCTCATCCTGGTGCTCTGACACCAGCAGGGCTTTTGTCCAGTCCTGCTTAAAACCATCACAGCGATTATTAAAAAAATAACAGCAGGAAAGGTTAGCTTGTGTGCTTTCTTCAGGATTAAATGATCTGGGTACCTGAGACTTGGATCAAATTAAAGGGGGGTCCGACCCCACAGTGGTGGGGGCAGCAGGCAGCCCTGCACCGGAGCACAGGCGCCTGCATGGCCCCAGCTCCCTGCCGGCAGGAGCAGCACGGGGGCCAAAGGGCATTCCCCTCCCGTCACTGCCTCCAACCCCCATGGAGAGGTCACAGTATGGCTAACGGCGGGGCAGCTCCTCCACCGGCACACACTTTAAACCACACAGCACCCAAACCCTATGGGGCTGTGCCCACGTAGCACCTCACCCTGGGGAGGACCCAGCCCTGGACCACCGCACCAGTGCTGCCAGGAAGCGAGACCCGCACCATGCACACCACCACCACGGTCCCACAAAGCATAGAAAACCCCGAGCAGACACCCTGGAGCCGAGCCCAGCCCTGAAACGGGCTGCAATAAAATCACATCCCAGCCTGGAAGCACGCGTGCCAACTGGGAGAGCAGGACCAAAAATACACCCCGTTACACTGCCCGGGCAGCAAGTGATGCAGCGCAGAGCATCCCAGAGAGCATCCCTGCGCAGGGCTGGCTCACCCTGCAGTGGGGCCATGCCGCCCGCAAGACAGCACCACAGGCTTGTGTTTGTTTTCCATGCACACGTGTGTATATATATACACACACAAAAAAACATATAGCAGGAAACCTGCCATCAGAAACAAAGCTGGTGAAGCAATCATGCAAGCACCAAATCCACCCCAGCCCCTTTCATCCCACACCAGAAAGGACATTTGCTCACGGTTTCACCTCAAAAGTGGCCAGGCTGAGACAGTCGCAGCTGCTGCATGACCTGGATGGGGCTGCCCGCCTTGCCGCGGCCAACACTCACACACCCCAACTTCAAAAGAGCCCTTCATCAAAAAGCCATGAGCTTGCCCCACAAATGCCTGTGTCCCACTTGCTCGCTGCTAAAGAGGTGGCAAGGGGCCGCAGCATTCATTCCCTGAGGCTGCAGGCTTCCCCGTCCCGCAGCACGGCCAGCACCTGGGTTTGGGATGGGAGGTCACGCTTTGGGAAAACAATCATCACTTTTGATAGCACAAAGCAGGAGTACTGGGATGGAAAAACTAACCTTAAAAGGCAAAGACTGGACAGAGCATTAAGAACCAGCTCTCCACTTGTCCGGGCAGCAAGTCCAGAGCATTGACGGATGCCGAGTCAGCACGGGCGGGTAGGCTACAAAGCGGCAGCCCTCACGGGAAACAGCCAAAGCTGGAGTTTAAAACATGCCGACGAGCACAGAGGTGCACATCTGGCACCCACAGACCTGCTTGCTGTCCCCACTCCTGCATCACCAAGACCCCAGCGGGCTCACATTGCCGCTGGCGCTTCCTGCCACCACGCATGCCCCAGGAGGAGCCCCACAGGGGTCCTAGGCGGGTCTGCATTCCCAGGGCTAGGGAAAGCATCGTTTGTCTTGGAGAGAAGCTGCTCTCAAGCAGTGGGATGAGGCTGCAAACTGCCCCAAGAGCTTTACAGCCTTGCACTTTGCAAGGGAGGCTGGAAGACTGAAGCAATGGGACTGAAAACCCCCATATAACCGACCCCCGAAAAGGGGAAATGTCATTTAACGGGTCTTTACCTGCAATCTCTCCAAGTCACTTGCTGCTCTCAGCAACAGGAAACAGTTCGAGAAGGAACCAGCTCCATTTTCAAACACACGAGCTGCTAGGCTGCCAGTAATTAGCAAAGGGGAGAGAGAGGAGATTATCGGGGGAGAGAAAAGCCCGCAGGCCACAGGAGAGTCAGCCTCATCATACAGCTGGTGTATTTTTAGGTTTGTCTGCCTGGGAAAAGCCTTGCAACAATGAGGAAAGGCTGGTGGTTGTACTGAGTTAGAGCTGCACTACATATGCAATTGTCTGCAACAGGGCTAAACTTTAACTCCTTCCTTCACCGCACACAGTCATTAAAAACTATTTGGCTGGGGTCTCTCCCTAGCAAGCGAGTTAAATCATTACAATCTTACCCCTGGCTCAAACCACACCCTGATGAAATCAATGGCAAGCTCTGAAGCTGCCCCACTTCAATCTCCATTACTATCACCCACATCAGGAATATCTTTAGCATCTTCAGTTTCCTCCGAGGCTCCTGCCATCCCCCCCGGCAAGGGCTGAGGACCCGTCCTGCCCTGCCACTGCAGCGCACATGGCCACAGCAGGTTCCACTCCTGCCCTGCAAGGATCTTCTGGGCCAGGAATTCAACCTCTTCTGTCCTGAGAAACATGACAAGGAGAAGCAGCCATCTACTGCCCAAGGGCTTCAAGAAGAAGCTTGACCCTCAGCAAAAAGGGGCATAAAAGAACAAGTAGCAAGGAAATTAAATAGCATTTCTCAAGCATGCAATTCCCCTTCCCCAGTCCTCTGCAAGAAGTCAACATCACACCAAGGAGAATAGCTCTGGAGCCATCACGTGCTCTCACCACCAATAGACTGCATGCTGCCCTACAGAGAGTCATTCCCAAACAGGGAATGACTGACCAAGTCATTCCCAAGCATTTCCGAGATGGAAACGCAGGCTTCCCCCAAACCACAACGTCCCAAGGCAGAGAGGCATGCAAGGACAGTCTCAGCGGGTCCTGCCAGGACTGCTTGTCCCTGCTATGGAAACCAGGCATGGACTGGGACCTTACACGTGTTCTCCAACTCCATTCAGCTATGCTAGAAGTGCAAGCCGATGGCTGTCCTTTGCATTATTCTCACAAGTCACCTGGGTATCAAAGTCCCTATAGGGACCATGTAAGGACTGCCAGGAGACTTTTTATATGCAACCCACAAGCTGGATGTGTACTTCCCAGGAGGAGAGTGCACCCCATCCTTGCCTTGAGCTCCTGCAGCCAAGGGAGCAATATAAAGACCTGGGCCAACTGATGACTCAGGTGGAGACCAACGCACAGCCCACAGCTGACCATCCACACAGAACACAGCCTGCTGCCTCCCCATCCTTCAGGAATTGTGTCCATCAACACACATGGAGCAAAACACCTCACCCCAAACCCCTCTGCGCCTCTCGTCATGGTGCAGACTGTGACCCAAGGCACCAGGAACCCAGCTACGGGACTGTGGCTTCCTACTATCAACACCCAGGCCACCTCAAGGCTTCACACCCCAGACTGATATGAATTTTGCCACCTCGATCGGGACCACTTAACAACATTTTGTCCCCAGCTTCAAAGAAGTCCAGACCAAGCCCCCTGAAGGCCACCTTCCACCTTGGCTTTGGCCCATGTGCTCCACACCCCGGTTCTCACATCCCATCAATCCATTGCCCCATGCAAGTGTCCAGAAAACCAGCCCAGCTGGCAGAGGTCACCTCGGTCCAGCTGGACCTGCAGAGAGCCAGAAGGTCACCCACAAACCAGGTCTCCCAACAGCCAGCAGAGAAGTCCAACGAGAGGTCCTCTGGCCACTGCCGTCCTTCCCTTGTCTGATCTCACTCCCTGTGACGTAACACATCACTCCTCGCTCCTGAACCTGCTGCTCCACATCCTTCACCAGACCAGGGCAGCCATGAACACAATCCGATGACCCGACCCTCCCTAGATCAACACATCACTTCCAGCCTGGCTCTCCGGGGAGGGCTTTCCCCTCTCCGACGCACACACGCATCTCTGCGCCTCCTAACCGCCTCCACAAGGCCAGCAGGAGAGCTGTGCTTCCCCCAGATCTCAGACAGAATCTGGGGAGCTCCCGCTTTGCAATGACGCACTGGCACAGGAGGATTCCTGGGTGCTGGACCCCCTCTGCTCTCAGCAAAGGGAGGTCGCTCCAGAGCTGGCTTAATCCTGGCTGAGCCGAAATTCCCGTGCTTCTGCCTGGCCCCATGCTGACACCAGCGCTCGTGCCGTCACATGGCAAGCTGAGCACAACTGCCACCAGAGTTAGGTCCAATTAAAACAGACCACAAAACTTCTCCAAATGAGGTTTCACCAGCTAAACCCCAAGTCATACCTGCCTTTCCTTCCCCCCAGACCTCCCGTCCTTCCCTCTTTCCCGTCCTAGCCATGCTGCCCTGAGCACCGCTGCTGGAATCGGCTCTGGTCCCGGCTCCGCTTCCCCTGCAGAGGTCCCAGCTCAGCACAGCCCCATGTTTTATTTGCCCAAGGTGGAGCAGACCCAGGAGCAGCGAGTCAGCCCGAGAGCTAGCAGAGTCTTGCTCTGCAGTGGGACGAGCAGAGATAGGAAGGGGAAGAGCCCGAAAACCTCCCCACAACACCACCACCACCGGGGAAACTGCTCCGAGAGACTTAGGGGAGTTTCATTTGCAGCAGGACAGACACAGGGCATCCGATACAACAGGGAGGCACCGCGCGCACCGTGGCAGGGGCTGTGCCTGCACTCTGCCCTCCTGCTGGCAGCGTGGCCCTGACCAGCAGCGCCGGCACAGCCCCCAGCTCTGAAACGCCTCCGCCCTGGCTGCCCATGGCAGGGGGGTCTTACCCAACCGATCTAGGCAGAACAAATTTCAAAGCATGGGCGCAGCACTGCCCAAGAGGCACTGGCTGGAACAGAGAGAAGAGCAGTGCTGCTTCTCTCCCTGCAGATCCTGGTTGCAGCTCCAACCCACGCTGGACACAGGCATGCTGCTATGGCCCGATGCTGTGCATGAGGGGCCAAGACCCCAACGGGCGTTAACGTAATAGATCTACTTATTCGCCACAAAACCGAGAGGACGCAGCTGCCTGCCTGTGCTGGGAGGGCTGTTGAAGCACCTCTGCCAAAATCCAGTTTCTGCTAATGAAGATGGCTGGATGGCAGCTCCAGCAAGCGCCGTCACCCCACAGAGGGCCAGGGAGCTGTGCAAGGCACACGCGGTGAGGCAAAAGACATCCTGCTCAGAGTCCCGGTGCAAGCTGACACGTGCCCCTGGCACCCATGCATCCCTGCCTCCTGCTTCTCACCCACGCAGGCATGAGGCCATGCAGAGCAGGACCTCTCCCGCGTGTGCCAGCAGGCCCGCGGGCACCGCCACCATGCTGATAATAAGGAATAACAGCAGCTGTCGGTGGAAACCCGGGCTGCCGGCGGCGTCACAGGCTCGGCAGCGGTTCTCCTTCGGAAGCGGTGCTGCCTTCCTGCCTTCCTCCTCCCCCATTGCTTCCCGATGACATCAGCCTGAAAAACAGGTTCTTGACTTCAGAAGGGCTCATCGGGCCTATTCTGGTCCCGCCGGAGAGGGAAGAGCCCCCCCGTGACTCCAGGAAGGATGCAGCCATCCAGGAGCCAGACCCCAAGATAAGCAGCGGCAGGCAGGCAGACGGCAGGCAGGGACCCTGCCGGCATGCCAGTACTTCTAGGAATAAAAACCACCAAGGAGGAGATGGGGGTGGAGGGAGTGCAATGCTGCGGCACTGAGGAACAGATTTTAAGTGTTTTACAGAGCCCGTGGCAGCTGTAAGCTTGAGCTTGGGCTCATGCCCCAGCTCTACCACTGCTCAGGTACAGGGCAGCCTGACCCACCCAGCGCAAAAGTCAAAACCCAGGGTCGGCTCCTGGCCCCCTCCGGCTCCCAGAGACCAACAGCAAATCCTCAGGCTGGCCAAAATGACAAGACAGGACTTAACACCAGCCAGCAAAGCCTTCCAAGGGCCACAGGGCTGGACTTGGACCAGCGGGGAACATGATTCTGCGAAACATCCTGCCCACTGGCCAAGCTCGATTATTTTTAAACTCCTAAAATATTTTTGGGTTTTCCTCTTCCCCTGTTGAAACTAACAGTCTGCACAGGAAGAGCGAAGCAGCCGCCTGTACACAGAGCACGGCCGCACGCACAAAGCAAACAACTTATTGCCATTATAATTACCCGTGATGTTATCGGCAGCTCTACAGGGTCGGCATTCACAGAAGGAAATGTGGTTTTCACGTTGTGTCATTCGAAACGTGACACCATCCTTCCTCGTACCCTGCCCGAGGGGTCAGCCACCAGCAGTACCCACTCACACCGACACGACATTAATGGGGGGGAACAGCCCCTGGACACGGGGCTACATCACGCAGGAAATTTCTTCCCCCAACACAAGCACTGACAGGAATCCGCCTCTCCTCTCGCCAGGGATTTACTTCTGCAAGAGCCTGAGTATTTTGACACACAAGCAGTTGCTTAACTAAGCACATAAAGCAAAGGGACTCGCAGGGCTCCTACAGTGACGCTGAGATTTGCCTGGATGGGGGGTAGTGCCAGTTGTGCCCTCTGCACAATAGCACAATAGCAGAGGATCGGGCCCCGGACACAACCAACGCTACCCCGGAGGGGCTCGGAGCATCCCAGGAGGGTGAGCATCCCAGCTGGCTTCCCGGTAATGGTGGGAAACCAGCCCTGCTACTAACCCCTCACGCGCCGGACCGCAGCTCTGCTCCACCAAACTCCCAAGAAAATGCGAATCACTCAACATTTATCAGTTCAAAACACCCATGCAATTAGCAACATTTTTTTTTTCTCCCTCCAGTATAATTATATACATTTTAATGCAATTACCACCCCTGTATTTTGTACATTAAACAGTAGGCAACCAAAGGGAGAGGCTTTATTTTTCTTGGCTTCGCCTTTCTGAAAATAATAGTATGTTGCAAAACAGCTCCGGCAGAAGGGCTTATCTTCACCAGAGAAAGAGGGGGAGCAGATGGAAAACGGGAAGGGGGAAGGCGAGATCTCCCAAAGGGAAAGCAGGGATTGCAGTACCCTTCCACGCTGCCCTCGCCCTCCAGTCCCTACACGTACCTACACCTGGAAACCGTCCTCGATACCAGGGGCAGGACTCGGAAACAGCCTCAGCCTCTGTCCTCCACTGCCGACGGAAAGGAAAACCAAATCAAGCAAATGGTCGTCAGTTACTCAACCTCCGAAGCCGGGGTCATTAGCCAGATTAAAGTTCCTGAGCTCCGGCCAGCAGCACGGATAGCAAAGCGCAGCTAAACTGCCCAAATTGGATTACTACTGCTCCTGGGTCTCCATGCCAAGTTGTCCAGCAGATTGTGGGATGGTCGAGACAGGGAGGAGGGCCTTGAGCCCCGGGGCTGATCCGCAGGCTGCTGGGGAGGAGGAGGAGAGATGCGGAGGAGATGGTCCCCGCACAGCGGGTCCCCCAGAGCCCTGCAGCCCATCCCTGGCATCCTTGTCGTGCCCTCACCCCAGGCACTTTCTCCAGTGAAAGCCCTCGCAAGCTCAGCTCAAGGAGCAAAGAGGATATCGTGCCATGGCTCTGGCTCGCACCGGGCCCCGGATCGACCCCAGCGATAACAAATCTCCTCTGCAGTTCAGGCAGCTCACAAGGGTCTTGGTCCCTGGGCACAGACCAGCACGCAGCAGCCCACAGGGCAGGGCTGGACTTGGCCCCCGTCACACCAAGGCATCCTGCACCATAGGGACAGGAGAGTCATCCAAAATAGTCCACCTTGTGCCACGCGAAGAGACTTTAGAGGAGAAAGGAGCAAAAATGGTTGTGGAGCGCGAGCCAAACAGTCTGGAAATGGAGTTTTTCTTCAGACTCAAACATCTCGGCACACCGGCAACAAGGAGTAGCTTTGCCAAGCCTTTACTAAAGGGAAATAAACTCTTAAATGTTTTTAATTCAGGGTTTTAAGTGGTGGCTTCCATCTGGAACAAAGGCTGGAGGCAGCCGTGGACGCGGGATGCTCAGAGAAGCAATGCAAAGAAGGACACCACCCTGTGCCTAGCCACGCTCCGACGGGCTGGTGGGAAGACGTGTGTTTTGGCTACACGACACGCCAAGCACAGGGGAGATGAGCCGTGTCTGCCCATGCCTGGCACGGAAACCATCAAGATTTATTTATTAGCTGGAGTTTTTCTCCTGCATGATGCACAAGACATTTGCTCAAACTTGGCTTCCAAGCACTGGCCACATTGGGGTATCTACACAGCTCCTATGCTGCATCCATGGTCAGGACTAAGAGGGGCATGGCTGAGGCTGTGGGTCAGAGACTTTGCCAGAGCACACCTGTTCTCACCACATACCACCTACCTGTAGTGGGATGCTCCCCATAGCACTGCCCAGAACGTGTCGTGGGCTACAGCCAGAGAAGGTGGTGGTTGTCTCCAGCCTGAAGCCAAAACAGCCACCCCAGCGCTGGATGGTGGCAAACGCTCGCTCCACCCCATTCCGCATGGAGCCACAATGCTCAACATCTTGCTGGGAAAACGGGCCCCAGCCCAAACCCAGAAGAGGTAAGGGATCATGGGCCACACTGAACCAAGCCCCCCATCACTCATGATTCCCAGCCCTTGTCCCCAGGACCTTCCTCCACGTGCATGGCACACCACCGAGCAGCTCACCAGCGAAACGCCGGCCAGAAGCCCTCTGCCCACTGGTTCTTTCCATACAACACAAAAGTGTCTAATGGCATAATTTGGAGGAGGCATCAACAGATCACAGAGAGCACCAATCCAAGGCCTCCACACAGGAGGGACCACCCCACAAGGTATATCCCACCAGCCCAAGTCAATACAAAATCTGAGCTTGCAGGCAGCAAGGATGGCACACGGGCATCGGGGTGACCCATGCCACCTTCCCATTGCCACACAGAAGGATTGCAGCACCCGTGCTGCCCTGCCTCTTCCACGGTCCACCTTCCTTCTGTTGTGCCAGGGGTGCCAAAAAACATGACTGACCCCTCACTGCGGACATAAACGACTGCAGCACTGAAACACCCTACGCGGAGAGGCAGTCACAACAAAGCCCCGCGGGACTCAGCAGAAGCCCGATGCTGTGGGCAGGCTCCCCTTGGTTTGTAGGGAGGCAGCAGCACCAGCACCGGGCTCTCCTGCTTGGAAATTCCCAGCCTGGGGCTGAGTCCGGCTCTTGCCAGTGGCTAGTGCTACAGCCGGGAGCAAGGCAGGCAGCAACAAAGGCCCTGACCCGCACTCAGCCCAGAAAATAAACGCGCACAAGTTTCCTTCGTTAAGTCTGATCCCAGGGCTGGATCCTTCCCTTTGTTCAATGGGGAACCAGGACAATGTCAAACACAGCAAACCCACCGAAATAAATTGCCTAGCGTGACATTTACACCCGGAGAGCAGGGCAGGGGCCGGCCCTGGCTGCTGCTGGGATGGAGGAGGGGAGGCAGCCCTGCCAGCACGCAGCAGCGCCGCTTTTATTACCCTCTTCCATTTCGGCTGCGCAAAGCTCCGGCGAAACAACGCTCACCCGGAGCCGCCGGCGTGGCCCTTGGCCCCGTCTCCGCGGAGTTCGGAGTTTGTTTATCTCTCACAGGGCCCTCTGCCTCGCACGGGAAAAGGGTTTTGTGTTACGGAGAGGCGCAAGGGCTCTTCTCCACTGCTCTGTGCACAGCCTGAGCGTGCACGAAGGTGGATGCCTCCGCTTCACTCCAAATCCGATGCATCTATTAAAAAAAAAAAAATAAGCCAAGAAGAGAAAACTCTCGCCGGTGCTGCTATCGCCGTGCTAACAAAAACAACGCCACTGAAACTTCAATCTTCAGGATACCAGCTGCAGAAAGCCCAGCCACCCAACGGAGCAGGAGCCAGCCAGCCGCTGGCGCTGCCTCCCCGCACTCCCTTGGGAAGCAGCACATACAGGCTCACCGCTCTCGGAGGAGCGGCACCGGCAGCCAAAGCCGCAGGCGGATGGGAAGCACCAGATCGCACACACAATCGGGTATTTTGAACCCAAACTTCCTTACCAGCCTTCCTTACAGACCCATGCCACCGCGCTGTTGCCAGTGCCGGCATCCACCGGCACCAGCAGACCGCGCCACGGCGAGCAGGCAGAAGCAAAAACCTTCCCCCCTCGCAGCCGCTTAAGAAATTATCCGTGCATCCTCCCAGTGGCTTCTGCCCTGCTGCTTTTCCTTGGCTTCTCCACCTTTCCATCCCGTTCGGTCACCAGTGTCTTGAGAGAGAGACATCAAGTCACTCATTTTACCCACCGAGTATATACAAAAGACCCTGAGATTGTTCAGGAAGCAATTAGCCGCTGTTCAGAGGAAAATGGTGTTTTCAAATGGATAACCTTTGATGTAGTCAATAGCCTCGGCTCCTCTTTTTTTTCTTTTTTTTTTTCCTTGCAGCTGCACACAAAAGAAATAAAAAAAGAAAAAAGAAATCCAGCAAAAGGCTGGTAATTCCCCCCGACACAGCCCTCGCTCAGCAAAAAGGGATTTTCTCGCAAGCCGGAGGAAAAGCAGCTTCGGAAAGGCAGCTCATCTGCCGAACTTTTCTCCCCTCTGTGTCCCAGAGCATACGAGAAGGATCATGAATATTCATCCCTCCCATTAGCAGGTTCTGCTTTTGTTTTGTCCTCCCCAAAGCAGGAGGAAGGGGGGAGCTAACAAGTGAGGTTAATGCCTATCTTTTCTCTCCCATCCATCTCCTCTTTAACCAGTGACCTTCATGTTAAGCCCTGTTTACACACCAGCCTCCCTCCCCTGGCTCCCCCCACGCCGGCGCTCGGCCAGGGGCAGAAGGAAGAATTTCCCCGCAAGGAAGACAAGGAAGAAGAAGGGATTTGGGGATTTATTTCAGCATGCCACAGAGATTTTGCAAATCCCTCCCCGCTCACGCACCGGAGCTGCCGTGTGTGTTTGCAGAGCAGAAATGGGAAAGGCAGAGGGGTAAGAGACGCCAAACGTGCAGCCAGCCAGCTTTATTTGCCACCTTCCACGTTAATATCGGAGGCGGCAGGCGCGCACCGGCACGCAGCCCTGCACACAGGTATCGCAGCCTCCCACGCCTCAGTCCGAGAGGTGCCCAGGCGCTGCACTGCAAAACTACAACACGATCACAATAGTATAGATTATAATGAGAGTGACGGCAGCCATCCCACAGGGCGCCCTGCCTCGCTGGGCAAATCCGATCCGGTCTGCCAGCATCCCCACCGCATCCCTCCTCCGGCTGCTGGGGAAAGGGAAGCGTGGGGGGGAACGGTGGCTCTGCAGGTTTTGGGGTGAGCCCAGCCCGGATGCCACGCACCGCGCCGCGGCGGGATGCGGGGATGCGAGGCAGTGAGGATGCAGGGATGGCAGCGAGGACGTGAGCATGGATGCGGGGTAGCATGATGCGGGGATAGCAGCGAGGATGTGAGCATGGATGCGGGGCAGCGTGGACGCAGGAATGACAGCGAAGATGTGAGCAAGGATACGGGGCAGCGCGATGCGGGAATGGCAGCGAGGATGCAGGGCAGCGCGGATGCGGGGATGGCAGCGGGGATCGCAGCACGGATGCGGAGCAGCGCGGATGCGGGGATCCAAGGCAGGGCGGATGCAGGGATCCGAGGTGGCGAGACCGGGAAAGGCTGCACCCCGCTCACGTCTCCAACGGTGCCGGACTCGGGTGGGCAGCGGGGCGGTGGGCTCCCCGCGGTGCGGCACCGGGGAAGCGAACCCCGCCGAGACCCGGGGCGGGCGGGCTGCAGGAGGGAGGGAGGCGGCCAGCCAGCC
>NW_008795909.1:10688748-10699792 GCF_000699145.1 Aptenodytes forsteri
CCCACCTGAGGGCGGAGCAGCGGGGAGGGTCCTCCCCGGCCGCCCCCCTGCAGCCCGCGGTAGCACTTGGTTCCACAAGGATGTCCATTCAGCATCTTTCCACTGGCACCGCATCCGCTCCGCCCAAAAATAAAATTACAAAGGGGAAAAAAATAATAAAAGCCATGAAAAAAGATTAACTGGGGGGCTGAGGTGGTGAGTTGTCTTTTTATATGTACACTCGGTGCCAGCCACTTTTGTCACCTTCGTTCCCCGACGCTTACGCTCTCTCCCTTGCTTTTCTCTCTCACCGCGCCAGCCACGGCTTCCCTTCCCAGAGGCAGCGGTGCTCCCCTGCCTGCCCCTAGCACAGCGCACCCCCATGCAAGGGGGTCCTGTGTGTGTGTGTAGGCCCTGCAGAAATGCTCCATCATCTCTCAGTTGGGAAGGGACCTTTGCAAAAGCCAACAGAAATAAATATAGTGTTTCTAATCAGGACCTCCACCGATTTCATGAGCGACCTTCGGGATGGAAATGGCGGGGAGTCGCTCTATCCAGAACCTGCCCACCAGGAGATGCAGCTGCAGTTATGGTTTACCAGGACACACCATGTGCTGCAGCACAGGGGCCGTGGGGGCCACCTCTCCATGGCCAATCAATGCAGGGTGGCTTGTTCACCCAGGTTTTCATGGGTGCAACCAGACAGATCTTCATCCCCACCAACTCTCAGCACTGGGATGCACTTTGCCCTTTAGACGGGGACACGCCGTTGGAGTTTGGAAGTTGCCCATATCCGTGATGGAAGGTGTGTGCTCACCTTGTGTGAGCACACATGCGTAGACCTCCGCCGCCGGCATCTCAGCAGGCGTGCGTGCCTCTGCGTGGGCCAAGCTGTGAGCACGTACACAGCTCCCTGCCCTGGCTGATGGGAGGAACTGACTCCCAAAGCCGTGGAGACCGGGAAGCCTCCTTCGGCAAGAACAGTGCAGAGGCCGCTGCAGGTCCTTTGGGAGAGGACACGCAAGGAGAGCAGGGGGCTCCTGGTGAGCCTCAAGCACCAGAACAGAGAAGGAAAGGGTACCTCGGAGACTCCAGCAAGGGTAGGAAGAAGGATGGAGTGGAAAATAGGTGATTTGGCTGAGTACAACAGCAGAGGTGCCCTTTCCTTCCTCAGCACCTTGATGCTCACTCACACCTTGCTCAAAGCCCACCTGAGAGCACAGGTGACATCCCTACAACTCAGACAACAGGTCCCCCCCAACACAAACAAGGTTTTCTCCTCAGTTATCCCCCCAGCCTGCCCTTGCCAGCATCCATCTCCAGGAGGCCGGGAGGAGCCGGGAACGGGCACGTTCCCCCGGGACACGGCATCGGTGCCTGCCATTCTCCCACCTCTTGTTTGTGCACAGACCCACATGGGGCCCAGACTTAAAAGCTTTCGAGACGGAGGAGAAGAGAAGAAATCGGAGAGCTCTGCCGGCAGGGAAGTGGCTGGGGTTTGGATCGCTTCCCCCAGATTGAAAGAAATGCTTCTTTCTCTTCCCCCCCCCCCTTTTTCCTTTTTTCCCTTCCTCCAAGAGACTAAATTTAGTGAATTCCTTTCACGTTAAAAACTTGTCAGGTATTCACATCCAAAGAGGCTGCTGCTTGGGTCTCTCAGGGGAGTTACCGAGACAGCAAAACCTCTTAAACGTATAAAGAAGAAGGGAGAGATATTCAGGCAATCTCCCACCACTGCTTTTAAATCCACTCTCTCCCAGGGCCGGCACACAGACACCTTGGTCCCACGGCTGCCATCTCCTGCTGCAGATGCAAGAGGAAAGGGATGAATTCTTCCTCCCCGGTGCAGGACCAAGCAACGCAGCAGCACCGACCCCTGGGCCACTGTTGCCGTTCCCGTGTCCCCCTGCTCAGCGCCGGTGGGAAGGAAACTGCAGTGATTTATTTTTGCTGAAAGATGGATTGTCAACATCCAGCGTCGAGGGAAACCAAGGTGGCGGAGCTGAGAAAAGAGCAAGCGTCCCGGCTGCAGGCACATGGCCAGCCCCCTCCTGAGCTGCCAAGGAGGGTCCAGCCCCGAGAGAGGCTGAGAGAGGGGAATAAAAAAAAGACAGCAAGAAAACCCAAGCATCCCCCATGCCGGGAGCCCAGCGCAGGCGTCAGGGAGGGACCTGACAGCGGAGCATCCCGGGTTTGTACCGGGTGGGAAGCAGCCCCAGGCTCACAGTGACCCACAGAGCTCACACAGACGGTCCGATGGCTTGTCCAGCACCGTGCCCGGCAGGCGCTGGGACACGCTTGTCACTCACGTGGCTTCCCCCCGGGTCTGGGCACCTCACCCCTGCAGAGAGATCCTCACCCCTGCAGAGAGATCCTCGTTATCTCCGGAAGCCTGGCCTTTTATCCTGCCTCCCATGGGGCTTTAATTGCTCTGTTCATTCCCCAACCTCCTTGTGCATCCTCACCCCCCTTCCCTGACAAACCCCGCAGGCTGACAGCCTCGCCGTGCCCCGAGGACAGCCGGCTTGAGTGGCACCTCAAAGGCACTCAAAAGCTCCGAGCTCAGCAGGGTGCTGGGAGGACGGGCTGGAGGCAGAAGATGGCTCCGGTGGCAGCTGGACCCAAAGCCCAGAGGTGAGGGGTTCGCCCGGCTCCTTCTCATTATGCTAAAAGCTGACTCAGCACTTCCTACCCACAACTTTGACCAAAATTACACTGAGAGACAATTTGTTCTCGGTGCGTCTGGTGCGCTTTCCCTACGTTACCGAAGAGACCGAGGGGCATTTTGTTCTCTAAAAGCAGCCTGACAACTGCTTTGTAAAAAAGAAACTAATTGGGAGAGGATTAGGTTGCTGGAGAGAGCCCGAAGAGATGGGGAGGCTCTTCTGCTCAGCTCACTGGGTTAACCCAGTCTGAGTGGTGAGGGGCTAAAAGTAATCTGCTAAATTCACAATTTTTCAACTGTTTGCAATTTTTGCCTGCTAAAATTTTCTGTTAAGAGGCAGACTCCTGCACGGTGCGCCCGGTTCCTCAAGCACAGGCCACCTCCCTTGGTTATCGCCCATGGACCATCGCAAGATGGACCCCCCAGAACCTGCAACCATGGTGTAAACCCACTGCGCTGAACAGCGATGTGTAGGGATGAGATAAATCCAGTGGCCTCAACCCAGAGGCCTTTTGGGCCGTGAAATCTGGCTGGCCCAGAGAACAGCCTGCAACCCAAATGTGGGCTTTGGGGACCTTCACACCCAAACTCTGCAGCTCAGCTCTGCCCAGCTGGTCCCAGGGCACCCTCCAAAAGGGCAGGGGCTCCAGGAGGAGATCAGCTCTGCCCAGATGTCAGCAATGGGGTTTTTTTCCTCCTCCCTTCCTTGCAGACGTCTTTGCTAATCAAGACCCAGGAACAGAAAGGCTGGACAGACCGGCTGGGGAGGCAGCACTGGGTCCAACCGGAGGGTTTGTCAAAGTTTTCCAGGAGGCGTCAGCAGCTCTTTAAGCTTCTTGACAGCCAGGATAACAAACTGTGTCTGCGGAGCTCTGGGGATCCAGGGTGAAATTAAAACGGGTAATGAATAGAGCCGTTTTTTCAGGGGATCGCAGCTGCAGAGGCAAGTTGGGCCAGTGGGCAAAAGGCACTGAAGAGGCACATGGGGAAGGGACCCAGGGCGGCACCGGGGCTGTCACCAGGGCGGTGTGTGTTCCTCCTCCCCCGGCTCTGCCTGAGAAGGAAAGCACTTTGCTGCCTGCCAGCGGCTTTTATCCTGCGCCTGCTGCTACGGGCACCCTCCGGATCGGTGGGGTCCACGAAGCATCACTAGCCAGCAGCCCCTTCCTCTGCCCAGCTGTGCTTATGTTCCTTAAAGTGGGGAATTTTCTATTAGAGGCCTCGGTGGGCAGGCAGCACCGCTGTTAATTACAGCAAGAAGCTCCCCCCCGGCCAGGGCTGGGAAGGAAGAGGTCTGCGGGCGAAGCGGGTCACCTCAAAGAGGATTGGGAGAAAGAGGGGTCTGGGACCATCCTTGTTTCCCCAGCCTGTCACACTGGCAGCGATGCGCCCTTTGATTTGGGAAGAGGTTTGGTGGGATGGGTGCTGGGAGCTGTGGTTGTGGGAGATGCTCTGGGGGACCCTGCCAGGTCTATAACGGGAGGTCTCGGCATCAGTGCCAGCACGTGGGACCCAGGGGAAGACACACAGCCGCAATGGGAGAGGACAGACACCCAGTGGGACAGCTCGCTCTGCTCTTCTCAAAGCTGATCCCCAGCTCCCAAAAAGACTTGCCTGCCCCGATGACTGTGTATCCACCAGCTGACAAGCCATGCATGCACCAGTCCTTCCCCAATGGGCAGGGAGGTCCTGCAGAGATCCCCCCCGGCCATACCTGCACTGGCTGAGCTCCTTCCCAGCTCCTTCATCCCTCGGCCCCGTGACTCACAACGGCACTTAATTAGCAGGAAGCCTGATGCAGACACCTGTCAACTCCTCCGAGACAACCAGCATTTCACATTAGCTGCCCCAGGGCTGTTCGGCAGGAGCAGCTCGCTCTCCGTATTGATATTCCTTCATCTCAGCCTATTTTCCAAGCTGTCAAGCTGCCATCTCAACCCTCACAGGCCCGGCAGCACCGGGGAAAGTGGCCTCGTGTCCATCAGCTCCTGGACTCCGATCCCACCTTTGCAGCCGCTCAGGAGCACTGGAACCACTTTGTGCTTCCCCCCGGCAGCTCGAGGGCTCCCCGCCTAGGAAATCAGGCAGCCCTTGATGAGCCAAACCCCGGCGTCCCTGCACAGCGTACACCAAATGCAGATTTTGAGTCGGGGCAACTTTGAAGGGAGGAAAGAAAGTCACTTTCCGACTCCCCAGCTCCGCAGAGAGTCTCTAAGATGTGGACCTCCACCACTGTGGCATCACCACCCTGGCCATGGTGTGGGGACGCCCACCCCACCAGGAGCCACAGCAACAGCCCGTAGAGCCTACATGGCTGCTTTGATTTATTGCAGCCAGCAGAAGGGCACGGTGCCATCACGAGCATGTTTAGTGCTGGGGGCATTTTGTGACCCAGCGGTGCACCGTGGCCACTGCGCTGCGTCCTGCAGCAGGTTACCTGGGGTGGGCAGAGGTTCATGGCCAGTCTTGCAGAGACAGGAAAAGGCAGGACAGATTGACCTGACAGTTTTAACTGAGATATAAAGAGATCCCCTGTTAATTGCAAAAGGTGTTAACTCTGAAACCTAATGGTTGAAGGCTAATAGCAACCTGAGGTCAGTGCTCACTGCCTTGGCTGGCCTGTCACCAGCTGGAACCAGGCAGAGCATCCCTCCTGGGGAAACGCTGCATCCTTTGGAGTGCTCCTCCATCCCCCCTCTGCCATAACGCACCATACTGCTGCTTACTCCCACCTGCCCCATACCCTCCTCCGCCAGGGCCAGCTGAGGACTCCTTTCATGGAGCAGATTGGCCTCCTCCCTCACCATCAGGATGACATGTGTCACTGCCCGCTTCCCAAAGGCTTTCTGGTCCTCCACCAGTGCCAGGAGGATAGATGCTGTGCTCAGTGTGCGTAGGGACAAGGTGGGGTTGCAGTGGTCTAAGAGCATCCCCCCTCCATTTCGTGTGTGGGGAGAAGAAAGAAAATGACACAATTAAGACCCGAAGATGCATCATTCAGACTGAACCCCAGGCCATAGTTGCCCCTACTTCTAGGTGCCAGGCTCCGTCCCCAGGCTGGCTGTTTACCCCATGACTCAAGGATCAACACCAAATCCTTCGGCAGCTCAGAAATTCATCTCTGTCGCATGGAACAAGTGGGTGGCCATGAGACGCCAAGGAGTCCCTTCCCTTTCTCCAGTGCCCATGTAAAATTAAAATGGACAAGGAAGAAGCTGCTGTAAATAATGCATTTGTGGTGCACTACACGGCTTCGGGAGTACATATTCATTGTCTAGTCTTATTTAAAGAAACCCAGCCCTGCCTGCGTCATTAAAAATGCATCCTGGTTTCAGCTTCATCCCATATACGCTCACCACTGTGAAGCAGGTGGTTTGGTGGCTGTTTTCATGCCTTCCCACTCTCAGCTGGTCCGGGGCAGCCCCATGCTGGTACGAGCGAGGCCTCCAGGTCACATGAAAAATTCACGTGCTTGGCATCAGGCGTTTTGCATCCCTATGCTCCCTGCTCCTCCCTCGCACCTGAGCCTGAGGACCTGCTCTCTGCCGCTGCCTCCCAGACCCCAGCAGCATCCTCCGAGCTAATAAAGGATGCTAACGAGAACTGCTAAACCCCAGTCTGGCCACAACATCAATCCCACCACTTTCCCATCCTGCTGTCTTCTCCCCAACTCCCTCTGGCCAGTCTTAATTCTCCCCTGCACGTTCCCCTTGCTCGCACCCTGCATCTCCTCCCCACCCACAGCCTGCAGTGCTGCGGGGTTCACTGGCTCTTGGCCGGGTGTTAGCGGCCAGTGGGAGCCGAGCCCCCAGGGAGGCAGTTTCCCCACAGCATCCTCCTGCCTCACCGGAGACAGCAGCGAGGAGTTGGGCCCCTTAGGACCTGCAGGCTGTGGTGTTGTGTTTGGTCTTCATTTTCATTCCAGGGACACGGTGCCCAAGGCTGGTGTCTTGCACAGCTCCTGGCAGGCACCGGAGGGAATTTAATTCGCCTTTGGTGCTCTGGAAATGGTGGCTGGGGGTGAGGAGGAGAGGCTAGACCCCAGGCTGGGAACGAGGAGAGGAAGGTGAAGTCATCCAACGCCTGGCTGAAATTCGCCACATGCTGTTCAACAACCAGGCAGCCACAAGTCCAAACACCTTGTTAATGGGGCAGCGCTTCAAATAACACAGCTGAAGCAATGGCAGCTCATTAATGATGAAGATCCACCACTTGCAGGCTGAGCTGAAGCAGGGCAGCAGGAGCAGGGCTGCGTGCGGGGTGGCGAGGTGGGCAGCCAGGAGGGGCTCCGTGCCGAGGGCATGTGCCCCTAGCACGTGCAATGCCCAGGAACAACCCGTGGGGCACTTTGCTGCAGAAGTGCAGCAGCTCCAGCAGCTCCTGAAACAGCGAGGCCGCCTACCCTGGGCACTGCTGGCATGGGACAGAGCATAGATGAGCACCTCCAGATATCCACCAGCCAGCCCTGGCACAGCAGAGGCTCTGCAGGGAGATGGGGCCCAACCAGTGCTCTCACCACTTCTCCGGGCCATGACTAACGTATCTGCACCCATCCCTGCAAGGACAGAGAGGTGCCCTGGGGTGCTCCCACCCTGACCAAAGGCAGAGCCATCAAACTGTGCTCAGCCCATCTCTGCCTGTTGGAGGGAGCACAGAGCTGACCGCAAGCGCACGTGAGACCACAGCAAAGCCTGGGTCAGAGGCGTTATTCACAGCTTATAACATTTATCCCCGCTTGCTGCTCACTGCCTCCTCCTCTCTGGGAAGTGTCGAGCTGCCGGCCGGCCAGAGGCAAACCACAGGGTGGAATAAGCTGGCAGCATCGCTCGGACACACGGACACCCACCCACAGCACCGTGCATGCAGCCTGTGCCTGCCCGGGCACCCACCTGGATCCTCCTCATCCCACTGCGGAGGAGCTCCTCTGGAGACACTGCAAGAAAACCTGGGAGATAACACATGCCTGTGACATTAGCAATTAAGGAACATTAATTATAATAATAATAATTATCACAAAATAGCATTTTTATGGCACAATATTATGCTGAAGGATTTACAACACACTGAATCATGAAGTTCATAATTAAAGTTATTTTAGTTTCTAATTTCACTTTAATTCTATTCCAATAAAAGATATGATAAATATACCTTAAAAAAACCCACAGAAACCATTACTTAAGACAATTTCCCTATACAGGGATGTTATATTGCAGCACAGAGATCCCTTGAGGAGCATCACAAACCTCGGCGAGAAAGAAGTGTCCAGCCCTGTGAAATACCGAGCTCCCGCAAGCCTCGCCCCAGGGCAGCAGGGCATTTGCAGCCTGCAACGCATCTGCGGCCTCTTGGCTTTAGCTTCCCGGCCACGAGCCCTCCCGAGACGGTTTTGTAAGTCACCGTGTTTCTTCTGCTGGTGGGACGGGAGGAACTGGAGAGCCTGGTATCCATGAGGCAGCTCCCCAGGAGGAGCCGAGCCGGGTTTATACCTCACGCCGCTGCCGGAGGAGTCCTGGCATCACCACTACGTGCGTAACGCTGCCCGGATGGAGCAGGGACGTTTCTCTCCATCTCTGACTTCAGTCCATGCACCTGTAACAGTGGGTAGGAGAGAGAGAGAGTGCAAAGAAAAGACCCAAATTCCAGTCCTCCTGGCCTTGAAGACCTCCTTTTCCCCCGCCCCCTCAACTTTTTTCCCATGAGAAAATGTTGATTGACTAAAGAGGTTTTACAGGAAAAAAAAAAACAACCTGCAATTGTTTTGATGAAAGTTCATCACCACAGTAAGAAAAAAAAAAAAGACAGGGAAATTCTTTAGACATAGTCAAAGATCTGTGTCTTGGAAGAGATATTGCCATTGTAAAAGGATGTTTCAGTTTCATTTTGTGAATAAACTCCATGATATTAACAAAGCCAAATTCAGAATATGAAGGTCGATGCTTACCACAGCAGCCCGCTCTGACCGCCCCATCTCTTGCTGCACAGGAATTTCGAGTAACAAGTGTATCACCCCACTGTGGGGCAAGATACATTTTGAAATCTGAGGTTGTCCCCCCAAACAAACAAGTCCAGCCTCTGCTTTGCTGGACCCGCACCTGCACCGTAACCCAGCTGGACCTGTGCAGGCAGCCAGGCTCATGCCAGTTCAGCCATCCCCACCTTGGTGCCTCACTGTGTTAGGAGACATGGGGCCACCTTCAGAGGGTCCGAGCCCCCCTTGCCTAGGAGCTGCGCCCTACTCTCACTGCCGACGCCAAATGGCACAAGAGGAGGAAAGGGAAAAGAAAGAGCTGATGGGCTTGAGAAGCCATTTGCCTCCAAACCCCCCAACACCATCCCCATGGCCCAGGCAGCCCTGTCTGTGTTGCAGCAAAAAGCCACCGTGGGGTGCGAGCAGCTGAAGGTCTGTCACATCCATCCCTTGAGAGTCGGCATGGACCCAGCTGGCACACTGCTGTCCCACGGTGGCAACAGTCATTTGATTTGAAAGCCGGAGGATGTGCCGCATCCCCATGCCTGCAGTGCGGTCACCGCTCGCTGCCTTTAAGGAGCCCCCTCCACGTGTCTAACACCGGAGCAACTCATCACACTGATGGAGCAGCCACAGGGCAAGGCTGGCAGCCCTCTCCCCTCCCCAGGTTACCCTTAGCTCTGTCCCTGCCCAAACCGGGCAACGCGGCTGACTGCCTCCATGCCCAGGCTGCAGCCCCGCTCCCCGGGGAGCCCCCCCGGGACTTAACTTCTTCATAATTAATTTAAGTGCCTCTGTGCGTCGTGCTGCCTGCCGGGGCCTCCCGAGCACAGATTACCCACCTCGCCGCAGATGCAGGGAACATGACGAGCGGGTCTGGGAGACGATAGGTCTTGGCTCTCTGACAGCCCATAACTGATGGCTGGTTTGGGAGGCAGCCGGGGCAGCGCCGATTCCCAGAAAAGCAGCGGGTCTGCCGGCGGACGATCCTGGCACCCACGCTCCTAGATGGAGAGGGACCCAGCCTCAGCTGGGAGGGAGATGGGAATCCCCCAAAAGCAGAGCAGGGGCGGTGGGGTGTGCGTTTGAGGGAAGGGTGGGGGCTTTAACTAAAAGAAGCACCTGTATTACTAGCAATGTCTTTAATTGATTCTGGGAGAGTGATTGCTAAATTATATCCTGACGTGTACACCACAATCAATAAATGCATTAAAGCAGAAGGAGCCTGCAAGCCCTTTGCTTGTGCTGCTCCACACCATCCCCACAGCCCATACCCCGCTCCGTGCCCTGCCAGGGCTGCAGAGGAATCCCCTGCCAGCAGCGGGGCTGGGCACTGCAGCAGCTCAAGATGTGCCCCCGTAGAGCATCCCTCCCCAGGCAGGTCCCCCGCACCCTGGGAGGTATGCAGGCACCCCAAAACGTTGATTCCTTGAGGTCACGCCACGGTTCGGTTGCAGAGACAGAAACGAACCTCATTCTACCACTGCAGCCCTGAGCTCCTCCTTTTACCCTGCTGCCCATCTCCTGGCTACTTCTTACAAACTTATTTGATCTGGAAAACCAAGAGCGAGGCAGAGCAGTCCTTTCAATAAGGACATGCCAGAAATCCTGAAAAGCTCGGCTGCCCGCTTATTTTAGGATGACAGATTTAGGAAGGGGTTTACCATCCTTAGGAAGGGGTTTAGTGATTTGAAGAAGCCGCCTGGAAGTTCCCACTCTCCACGCACGCTCCCCTGGCACATCCCCGCTGCCTGAAGGGAGAGCTGGGAGCTGGAAAAACAAAAGTGAATACAAACACTTCAGCCTATTTATAAAAAAAGTTTACAAAATGATGAGTGAAAGACAGCTAATGATGCATCGTACGGTTAGTGCCAGGGAAAATGCTCTAAATTAAAGTCCTCAAATATGAAAAGAATCAACATTTAATAAGACAGTTAATGTATGTTATTTAAATGTCACTTCATTATTAAAAGTGTATATTTTTTGAGGTTTAATAACCATGTAATTGAGGCATCTTTTCTATAGTTAAACCTTGGCAAATATGTTTTTCATAATTAGCTAGTATTTATTTAACGTGCAATAACCATCCCATTAAATTTAATGACTTCAATTAATAGGTACAGAGGGGCCTTTTTTAATGTCAATATGTATTCTTAAAGACAGTTCCCGACGCAGTGCCGCGAGGAAGCTCTGCTACCTGGGGGTGACCGGAGAGGGCAGGAGCCTGAGCTGAGCCACGGGGCTCTGCCGGCACCCTGTTGCAGGCATGGGGACGCCCGGGAAGCCCGCAGCTGGGGAGGGGGCGCTGCGTGCCCCGGCCAGGGCTTGGGGTGCACAAGGAGGGGGATGCCAGCGGGCACCCCATGGGGACCCCAGCCCATCCGTGCCGGGCACCTCCTTACCCCACCAGCCCCACCGCTGTGTACAAGGGT